>NC_073724.1:33505352-33555352 GCF_023634155.1 Falco peregrinus
GATGGATTGACAGAAATAGTTAAAATTCTTGCTTGAAGAGGCATATATGCATTTGGTTACCCTGCTTTCATGATCTAGATGATTTGTTGAATGTCATGTTTCTGAATACCTAGGTAGCAGAAATGGTAAAGAATACTTTTCAGTACTTCCACATGGATAAGATGTTTTCTCAGATTTTTTTTTTTTATTTTATTGTTCATCGATGCTTTAATCCTGGTGGATAGATTTTTGCATGGGTGATCTTGTTAAGACAGCTCAGAGGTTCCAGCTAGCACGTAATACGGAGTACTGCATGTTGAGGATGGGAAGGCTAGCATGCTCTTCTTGCTGAAAACCACTCAAAAATCTGCACCTAACAAAGCAGTTTATTGGCATGGGTAATAAATAGTACGACATTTGGCTACTTCCCTGCTGCCACACAAGGTTCTTATCTAACCTAATTTATGTCTTCCAGTCAACTTTCAACCTCATTCCTTATCCCAATTGCAGAAATATATAGAAGCTCTAAACAATGAGCTAGCTATGATAAAAATGAATTTTCTGCTTGAGACAGCTCCTCTAGTTAGCTGTACTGTATGTACATAATTATTCATTGTTGGGTTTTGTTTGTTTTTAAAATCCGGACCTCCCCCAACCTTTTGCAAAAAAGTAATTCTGAACTTGTAGTGTTCCCTTGTACTTGTGTAAACCTTTAATGAGAGAATTGACAGTTCTTGACTGAATACATCCAGTGCCTCACCTTACAAAAAGTTATTGATGACCTAATATAGATATTGTGAACTTGAAGCCTTGTGAAGAAATAATGTCTGAAAGATTACATCCTTTCAACAGATAATTTCCATTGCAGATGTACAGTGGAGTGAAGATAAAATTGAGTAGGATATATAAATTTGGTGAATAAAAGATGAAAGGTTGTAATGAAAAGGCAATGAAGAAAAATGTGTCTTTGGTAAAAGCTGTAAGAATGAGGGAAGTACTAAACTTTCCCAACTGGCTGTATTTGGCTGTATTGAACTTGACATGTATGCACCCTTACTGCAAAAGTCTCGGATTTATGAGGAAGATGAAAAATCCTAATGAGTTTCCTTGTGGAAAGCAGAAGGTAAAGAGTAGTATTTCGGAAGAATTCCCTTGGTGGCCTTTGATTCAGGCGCACTCTTGGCTACCTTCACATGGGCTGTGGACCTGGCCTCTACATGAGCAGGCTTGTGTTTGTGTGTCTGGGTTGCCATACCTGTGGGATCAGCTGCCTTGCTGTGCAGAATTGGAATGAGCTTTTTAATTGTATAAGATTTAAGAATAACAATGTTAAAATTGTAATTTTTTAAAGGAAAAAGCTACAAGAGTATAAAACACTAGCAACTATTATTGACATTGTGTTTTACAGTAAGTACATTCCATTAGGTGCTCTTGTCATCCTGTCTAGGTTATAGGAAGCTAATTAGCCAATCCAGCTTTCCCTAGGCCAGAAACTTTTGAGAGTTATATTTTTTCTGTTACTTTTTCTAAATATTGTTACTAAATCCACTCAGAGCTGCTGTTCTGGGCAATCTGTGCTTTCTTTACTCAGATGGAATGTTGTCTTCCTTGTTCATCTTTTTATTCCCTATAATTTGGGCATTGGGGTGCTGCCTGATACTGTAAAGGATAAGGTCTTTTTTTTTCCCCAGGCTTACTTATTGAAGATTACAATTAACATTTTTATTGTATTATGTGTATGAGTATTTTCACTGGTCCTAAATTTCAGGTTGCTTCTTTGTGTTTGCTACCTTTTAAATCCCAGAAACACAACTTTGCTAGTTTAACAAATGAAATATCTTAATTATTAATGGGTTTTGTTCCCTGTAGGGTTTATTATGTTTAGCTTTTTACAAGGTTTTTATACTTGTCCGCATAAGGTCTGCATAAGGGACTTCTTTTATTTAATGGGGGAAGAGCTGGAGAGGCATTGAGGGTGGAACGGCCAAAACTGCTTATATTTTGTTAGATTTTGAGAAATCCAGTTACCAGTGTCTCTCATCCACTGTTGTTCAAAGGGCTTGCTTTCTACTGGGGTACTGTGATGGCAGTAACACAAGTTCACTCGTAGGTCTTGCTACAGCATCAACCTGCTAAGAAGTGTTGGGAAGGAGGAGCTCCAAGGAGAGCCAGCATCATGCCTACTAATGGTTTTATTTTGTTGGGTCGATTCTGAATTTCTCTAAACTACGTACCACAACAGACAGTCTGCTTACCTGCTTTTTTTGGTTACTGAAACCTAGCTTCTTACTCTGCTTCTATTCTTTCACGAGGTGGATTTGGCTGGCATCTGGAATTGTGTATTCAGGAAGAGGCTTGATACAGAGAATGTCATTGTGCAGTTTCAAGATGGGTCTGTTTGGTATCAGATTAAAAATAACGCGGTCCCTCAGGAAGAGGATGAAATTCAGTTAGCAGAGGTTGTGAGCACGGAAGAGTTATTTAGAGGAGGTGGTGAAGTGAGTCTTTGCAACTAATTTTTTAAGTTCCTAGAAAAATTAACATACATTCTGTTCTGATTGGGCTACCTTTTATGGGTATGTAAGTTAATGGTGGTGATTTTATTTTAATGCCAGTGTTGGTAATATGTAACAAAGTCTAGAATTTGTCGATAGAATTTTAGTATACATCAGATCCTTCCATTAGGAGTGTTACATCTGGTGAAGTTCATCTCTTGGAATGGAAACTAGTATTTTGAGAGCAACACCACAGTTTTAGTTGACCTGTCCAGTTTGATCAAATGTTTTTGCAAGCATTGCACCATGATCAGGAACCATCTGGCTGAAACTGAAGTTTAGATGTCACTAGTTCTAGCTGAAAAGTTTCTGAAATGTCTGTCCCATTACAGAAATTCACTGTTCCCCTCTTTCTTGGTATGGGTTGTCTTTTATATGGCAGTGCTGTAGTTGCAATCGCTGGCATACAGAAGAGGGGAGGAAGTCTTGTGAGGAAGCCCTTTGCTTTTCTGCACCCAGAGGCCATACTCTTTTCTTTCTCAATTTATCTGCTAAATGGATTCCCACTTTTGAAACATATACATGAGTGCATAGCTTCAAAGTTTCTGTACCTTTATACTGCAGTACCCATATGTTCTGCCTGATCACTACAAAGGAGAGAGATGTTTCTGGTAAGACTTCTTAACTCTTAGGATTATTTGTTTGTAGTAAAAATGTTTGTCTTCCATCATCGTACTTCTCACTAAGGCATCTCAAGTTCAGACCAGTAAATGTTGCATTCATTGATTACACATTTTAACTTCCCTTAGGGGACAGAGTCCAGTATTTCAAGCATCTGATCCAATTTCGTATCAGATAGGTTGAACTTCTCAGGGAAATTTTCAGTGCTATCATCAGAGAAGTTAAGTATCTTTCTAAAGAAAAGCTACTGGTTATAAATTGTTAGACTGCTACTCTGAGACAAAAGTGAGAAAATTCTTTAAAAAAGGAGTTTATTGAAACTGAAATGAACAAAATGTTGCTCTGACCAGCAGATCGCTGTTAAGGAAGGTTTTTCACAGGGGTGTTCCATGACTTCCTGTCACAACCAGCTGCTTTTCTTTTGTCCTAGAGACAAAATATCCCTTGCACTTGGAGGTATTCGTGTTATTAATAGCTATACCACATTGCTCTTCCAGCTTACTCTTCAGAATTCATTCAGAAATGTGGCAAAGTAGATGCATGGTTTTCCTTTGAGGCTTGCTGTCACTTAGGCACTGCTTCTGAGCTTCCTACAAACTTTTATCTGGAAGGCCTGTTATCACAAGATCTCTTGCTTTGCCAGTTTGGAACCTTACAAATTACTTTTTGTCTTTTCTGTTGTATTTGTAAAATAACTTACTCAATTTTTGAAGAAAACCTGACCTGCTTTAGTGGCAGGGCAAAGAAAGCAGCATGCAGTTTGGTTGTCTGTATTATTTTTGAGAGTTTGTTGTAAGTTTGAAAGGTCTAATTTAAAATTTCTTCGCTTGTTGAATGTGAACACTCAAAACTCCTGATACAACCAGATAGTTCTGCCCGGATGGATGTGTACATCCAAGGCAAAAAATAGCAAACTTAATTCTAGCCCCTGAGGGAAGAGCTAATCTTTAGAACACTTTTTTTTCCTTTATTTAATAAATGTGTGTCTAGTGCCTCACTGCTTTAGTAATTTTTTATTAACACCCAACACTGTTTGCAGATGTCCTAACTTTACAGAAGAGCTGAAGTTACCAGAACTCCTAGAGATGCACCTAATGCTATGCAACTCTTTGCAGAAAGAGGTGGAAGACAAGTCTTCTCTGTCCTTGTCTAACACTTAAATACTGACAGCTCCTTTTCTGTTACAGAATGGAACTATAGAAAGATCACTTTTTGTCAGTTTTTGTGAGTGTGTACCATTTCACACTTTTACCTGGGTTCAGCAGAGTTCTTGGTGTCCAGGGCTGCTTTCATCTCTGTCAGAGCCATAACTTGCCAGAGTACTCTCCATGATGAAAAATACTCCAGTCACCGTTTTGCTTACTTCGTAATTGGAGTTCTTTCGGTCACAGCTAATTATTGCATAAGTTGCTACCACAGTTCAACACCTTTTGCTTTTCTCCAGCAGCAAGAAACCTATTATTTTAAACGAATATTTCTTTCAGCTACATGTAAAAATAATCACTTTGAGAGGGTTTCCCATTAGAGAAATCAGTTAATTATTTATCACCAGTCTCTTTTAGTGTGGAAACATTAAGATTTAATCCATTGAAGATAATTGTTTAAAGCAGTCTTTATTCTTAAAAATACAATGTGGTTTTTTTAACAGTTTGCAGACAGTTGTCATTTAGTGGGGATGCCTTGCTTGGAATTATCCATTCTTCATATGTTTTCTTTAAAATTTATTTCTTGGGTCTTTGTCTAAATATCTGTGGTGAGGATAACTGACAGTGCAAGGAAGAATTTTAATAATTTGATTCATTTGTGTGATAACACCTCTTGAATAAAACTTCACTGGGCGGGGGGTGGTGTTTGACCTACACTTCTTCTCCTGGAACATACATATACACTATTGACCTCACTCATCAGAGCGGCTGACAAGATCAAACCCTAAAGTTTTTGATCTTTGCTTGTTCTTAGGTGGACTAATAAAAAGATTTGTGAATAATCTCAGGGTTGGTGTCTTTCTCTCTTTCTGTTTGGACTTGCCAATTGAAGGATACAGGACATAATCTCTGGGTTTCTTTCAAAGCAGTCTACAAAACTGACATCGATAACGGTCAGTTTTAAACATGCATCGTCTAGTAAAACCTGTGTCCCCCAGAACACTGTTAGATTGTTAGACAATGACAGAGATGTATGTAGAGAAGATGGCATTAAAAATAAAATGCATCAGAATTGGTGTACGCACTGCTGTGCCAATGCTGCTTTCGGTGCTGAAGAATCCATTTTCAGTTATGGGGAAGATGATTGAAAATAACCTGTGTTTTGCTGAGAAAGGAAAGTATATGGGGATAAATCCTGCATAACAGTGATTATTTGTGGAAGGAGAAGAGGGCAGCATAATAAGTTATTGGAGTTGTGTCTGGTACCTAAAGTGCTGATGTTGATTTCAACCCTAGGGTAGTAGATAAAGATGCCTCCTTATAAGTCATTGAGATGTGCCTTTGTGCACAACTGATTGTAACGTTTTGGTGTTGCCCACAGAAAACATGCTTTGCTTCACTTTGCTTTGTCATCTACATAACATGACTTTTCTTTAGCATTTAGTAGAGGGCCATTCTATTAAAGTCTTGAGAGATCTGCTTCAGACATGAGATCAAGACTTGCACTGATAAAGCTGATCATATACACTACTACCTGTAGATAGGTGCTACTGTAGCCTGTTGGGGACAGTTCATCTCAGCAAAACAGAGGAGGAAAGATCTTACTTAACAGAGGAGTCACCTGTGTACATCCTGACTCCAGAGTAAGTTAGGCAAGTCAAGTAAACTGTATTGAAAAGTTGTTTTCCTTTCCAACTGAAGCAGTAATCTTGCGTAGTCTGATAAGTTTCAGGAGTTTCTTGTTTATACTGTTGGTACCATAGAGATGGAGATTTCAGTCAATCGCTAACAATTCTGATCTTCTAATAGTAAAATGGTTCGAGGTGCATGATGAGTAGCTAAAACGTACTCATATCTCAGCCTGGTTTCCTTATTGTCTTAACATTTAAGAAAAATCAAGATCAATAGCAAGGAACATTGACTCAAAGTACTTTAGAATTTACTGAAATTCCAAATTTGCTTTAGGCAAGAAAGCATCCTCTGCAGCAGATACATTCCTTGTCTCAGATTGTTTAAGTACTCGAGCTCAAAGAATAGTTCATTAAAAATTGAGGTGGTTCAACCAGGCTGAACTATGTTCAGTTAGGAGTTGAAGGCAGAAACCTAGCTTTTCAAACGTTTAATCTCTTGATAAAACCTAGAATTAAGGGAATGAGTCCTTAAGTCATGAGAAACAGGAGTATGGTAATCCAAAGCAGTACATTTAGTTCCCTCTCTGGAAATGATTTTTCTTTTTTTGTTTTCACGTGCGTGCTTTTACATCTAAAACATATTCAGATAAGCTTATTTGGTTGTGTATCTAGCCTATTTATAGTGCTGTTTATTTACTAATAAACCAGTTTTTAAATGCTGTACTTGTGTTTGTTGAATGATAATCAAGATTCAGTTACAAAAAGGCTTTCACAAATATTAGTAAATTATTTCGCAGAAAAGAAATGCAACATTACCCATTACTGAACAAAATTGTAATTTAAATAAATATGTATAAGCCAAGTTGCTTACGTAGATTGCACTTTTTATACTGTATGTTTCTGGGTAGCTGAAAAGCGCAAAATGTTTGTGTAAAGTGTATCAATCGGTGCAAAAAGATACTTTTGCTAAAAACGTGAATAAAAATCAAAGTTGCAAATACAGAGCTAGATTAAAATATTTTATGTAAACAGAAATATCTTACTTTCAAACTGAAACTTGTTACCTCTGCTACAGTCTAGATTGTGAGAACAGGACTTGTTCTGTCAGCTTTTTCCATTGTTATCCATAACATTCTGCATCTGAACATCAGAAGTGGCATCATCTGTTTTCACAAGCAGACAGAAGACTCAAAACGTACCTCAGATAAGATAACAAGGAATCACCTTTTGCTCATCCTTGGCAATACACAACCATTCTTGGACATAGCAGCAGCTTGCATGAAATGGTAAAAAAGCAGCCTTATACCTAATCTGCAGAGGCCTCTAGGAGACCTCTAGCAAAGGCCTCTCTCTCTTTGCCATGAAAAAGGACTCCAGCTGGTAGGTGGTTGGTTTGTGGGTCTGGTCTGGGAACTACCTGCAGGGACAGAATTTACTCCTAGTAAGGGGGTTTCATATCATCTTCTTGGTTGAGGCCTGCTTGATTTATTTTGTTTCCAGCTGTGAGAAGCGTGGGTCCTGTGAAATAGGGTATGACTTGTATTCTTCTTGAGGAGTGGTTCTCCATGAGTAAGGGTGGAGGTTTTGTATGCAGGTATCAGTTGTACAGGGTCCTGATTGTTTAATTGTGTCCTTAAGTTTCCTAGATATTTACAGTTCAGTTCTTTGTTAGAAAGAACATAATGATTTTAGAATTTTTAATGGAAATACATGAAATTGCTTGAAAGGTGAAAGAGTTCTGTTCAGTGATGAGAGTTCCTGTGCGTGTGCTTACTTTTTCTGACCCATCGTTAACTGCTGTGAATGCTCTTTATTCAGCAAGTAGATCCATCAGTTCTCTAAAACAAGACAGAGCTCTGGAGCTGTACTAGCTTGTTCACTAACACTAAAGATAGATTGGGAATACTTGGCCACAGTACTTCATCTGCGGATTAGAATGACAGCTTTGCTTTGTGGAGGTGGTTTTCAATTTTAATGTTTCACCAAGCCTTTTCTGTAATGTACTACTTATTCCAGACTTTCAAAGGTCATGTAATTCCATAAATCCAAAAATGAGTGAGTGACTTTGAAAGTGCTTGTTTTTTTCTTAAAAATGTAAACATGGATTTATTTATTTTTTATTAGGTTTTCCTTGTACACTAAGGAGAGGATATGTTTTAGGAGCATATCTATATGCTGCTTATTTCAAGCAGCAATTTATTTGAAGTGTGCAAATATTCTTGATTGGAGGCTCTTAAAATACAGTTGATTTGGGGATCATGCTGGTGGTTCTCCAGAGTAATGTTCAGTCCATTTGGGAAAATGCTATTTTGTAGTTTTGCTTGTATGTGGTGCTCAGTGAGTCTGGTTCCAGAGCGATGTCTGTCTTTCATCAGCTGTCCAGTAAAGCTCATTTCTTTGGTTTGATGTAAAAAAACCTTCAGATTTTAACCTTTCTGCTGTAGATGATAGGTTTGAGAATTTTTGTACAATCCTCATCCCAAAGTACATCAGTGCAGGATGGATCTTCAGGCTCCAGGACTGGTTAGCCTGCAAATTCCTCAGTTGCTTTCAGGAGGAGAATAGTGAATACACTAGAGCCTCTCCAGATCCATGAGGCAGATTACAGATTAAAATATTTTTTTGCAATATATTTCGTTGATCGGATTTAGAATGCAAAGTCTTGAATTATGTGGATAAAACCAGGTCTTGTACCTTTTTCTTCTGTTGCACTGTCAGTACCAGTGTTGTGTCCTCTGAGCAGAAACCGAAGATTGCAGGTGTTTGTATGTATAAACCAGTGACTGGCCATTGTGTAGCGTTGTAGATTCAGAGACTGAAACAACATGAGGGCTGTGTTGCAGCTTGAGGCTGATAGTGTGTTGCGTGCTCATTACGTGGGGTTGCTTGTGGGGTCAAAGTCTGTTGGGGCAGAGCTTGGGACTGAAGTGCAATCAGATGCATATAGCCAGTACGAATGGTCCAGACACATCATCTCCTGAGCCACCTCATCACTGTATTAGATAGTCAATTGTCATCACCTAAAACTCAGTCAACAAATGTTAGAAATTTAGTAATATGGACAGCAACAGTTCAGTGCTTGAGTTTACTGGTCAGACCTATTTTGTTTAGCATGGAAGAACTGACTGAAGGGACCATCTTGATGACATTTCCTAGTATGGGAGTTAACCACCACGTGATCCTGTTTTATCAATTTAATAAAATTTCTCTATGAAAACCAGCTATTTATTCATTTCATTATTCATTTTGAGGGCTGTTTCTGGACTCTTCTTAACATCTGGAACAATATTTATATAAAATACTGGATTTTTTCTTTTAAAACTTCTAATTTGTATTTATTTTTTGCCATTGTATTTTTATTAAAATGTGTTCATACATATATAAGCAGACATACATATGTGCAGTGCATAGACATGTAGAACTTGTTTAGGGCTAATTTCTGTACAGTTAGTCATTGATTGCTGTTACAGTGTTTTTAGAAAAAAGATACCTCAGAGCAGATAGTGTCTGGTCTTGTTCGAGACTCAGTCACAACTTTTGCATGCTTTTCTCTTGAATAATTGGATTAAATATTAGTAATATAATAAATCAGTCATAAACATCTTGATGCTGAAAATTTCAGAGTAAAGAAACTTTGCAATGACATGTATACTTGAGGGTATGTGAGGCAAGTGATTCTCCCACTCCAAAAAAGAGTGATTCTTAGTTCAGACTTGTGTTCACACTGCCAGGTCTTATTGCACTGCTCAGATGAACTTAAGTATGGGTGTAAGGCAGAGCTCGAACCCAAAACTAAAAGCAGGGGAACATTCTGTCTTCCCTTGCTAGCAGTAGCTAGTTTGGCTTATTCACATCAGCTACCATGCAGTTTGCTGTTTCACCATGTGCCAGCTGTTGACCACACAGGCAGGCAGTTAGATTTTGGGGGTTAGTTTTCTGCCAGATGAGTTCTGGCTGGATTATTATAATTCTGCTGGATTAGTGAGGTGGATTGATTTTACCAGGTGAGCAGTAGAGCATGCACAAGGCCAGAAACAGGGGAGAGGGTTGCATGCCTGTCATTACAGTGAGGAACTGTTAGCACAGATGACAGTCAGGCTTTTTGTTTAAAAGATTATGTATCTCCAAGGAAGAGGAAAAGGATTTATTTCATGTCTTTGCTTACACTGCTGTCTTTAAGTGAGGTGAGCCACCACCATTAGTGGTCCAACAGCTTCATCCTTTCATTCCTCTGGAGCTCTGTAGGTAAATACTGCCTGGTCTGCTGGCACTTGCTGTTCATCTTGCGCCTGTGACATATGCTTGAGGCGTCATGTTTGAATCCTCAAAGCAGAACAGTTTCAGCTTGAGACTCTCCTCAGTTTTAGATAATTCATTCAGTGTCTTTGTTATGGCCAGAAATGCTTTGCTCATTGAATTTCCTTACTTTTTTATTTTCCATGTTAATGTCTCCTAAATCTTGTTAATAGCCAGCTACTTTTTCTCCAGGGTTTCTTAATGAAAATGTTTACTAATGGTATTGTCAGGATATCCCCTGGAGGTATTCTGTTAACCCTTCATTCCATCTGGTGTCCCTTGTCAGCAGGTGTTGTCATCTGTTCTTCACCCAGTTCCTCACCCACTTTTATGTTCTTTTGCTAGCACTGGAGTCCAGAGTTGTGGGGTTTTATAATTAGATTATCTGTAACGTTCTCACTAAACAGGACTTAAACCAGCAAAAGTTCTTGACCTTTCAATTACTTAATGGAAAAAAAAAAAATCTCGTAGTGCACAAGAATATCCAGTCTTCTGCTGTGCTTTTTTTTTTTTTTTCCTATTTACCCTTGCATGTATATGGAAGAACCTTTTCTTTCATCATACAGTCCATGTTAACATAAGTACTAGGGAAAATTTCATCATATCCAAATCCTGCCACCCCTGTTTCAGTTTCCTTTTACTTCTTTAATGGACTCTGAGTCATAATCACTAAAAAACCCTCCAGTACTGACTGAGGCGGGTGGACAGTTTGGAGGGTTAAGAAGAAAACCACACACCCCCACACACCTTCCCATTTAGTTTATAACCAGTGCTGCTGTCAAGAAAGATGGTGACCAACCATCTCATGGTTTTAATGGAATTGGATGTAAATTTTCAAAAACTGATTGTATACTAAAGCATAAAGTCTGCAATTTTGATGTACTTTTATTTCACCTTTTTTTTTGGTTTATGTGAAGTAGTTATCGTAGGTGCACGGTTTATTTCAGCATTTTTGACACAGACCAGCATTGTGTTTTAACCAGGTTTTGTGATACACGAGAAGATTTGACTTCAGTCTACATCAGCATTGGCGTGAGGCAAGGGCTGCTGTGACGAAGTTACATTTCGTGAGCTCTTACGGTGCAGGAGTGTCTGTCTGAAGAATTTGATGGTGAATAGGGGCTGTGTGAACCTGGTGCAATGCAACCGGCCTGGTTTTACAAAAGAATATGTGAGGTGTGTAAAATGTGGTCTTCAGTTTATTGCCTTGAAATCATTGTAGCATGGATAGCATTTGGATATATAAACATCCACAAAGCTAAGCTGTGCCCTCTTTTTGAAAATAGAAATTGCAGCACATAAGAAACACGATGGAAGATGTGTACAGTCTATACAATCTTCCAGCAGTAGATTGAGACCAGTGGCACTTCCCCGAAAAAATAAATTACCCGAAATTTGCAGCACATTCATATTCAATTTCATCACAGCAGATGCTCATTAGTATGTTGTTATTAATTGGTATTCACTTTAGGTTTTGTTTAAAATGAAGATAATAATTAGGTTTTAATTACTGCATCTTTCTAAGGGGGGGAGGGGAGGAAATGCCTCTCAAAGCACTGAAGTATTTCCTGTACGATTTGCTCCGTTACGTCTAAGCCTTGAAAGAGTCTCTGAGACATGTTTTTGTGCCAGGAGACTTCTTTTCTATTTCCTTTTATTTTCCTTTCCTTTTTTTAAAGTATTAAGAATTAGTTCTAAAGGATTTGTTTGATGGACATTCTGAATCATATCACAGTAGTAAGAGCCACTGTTCTTTCTAATCAAATTACCAAAAAGGCTTTTCACAAAAGTAACTCTCTCAGGCAGCTGATTAATGAAGTGGTGCCACTGTTTTGTATTATAATTAATTGAAGTAATACAAATAACTTCTGTAACCTGTGGAAATTATCTCCTTTGCAAAGCAGCCTAATAGAGTTAGCAAGCTAGAAAGGGGAGTTTTTTGCGGTTTTTTAATTTGTCGCCTTCATCATCCATAAAACCATAAGTGACACAAGAGAAAACAGTAAATGACAAAGAATACAAAATAACACCACCACAGAGGGGGCTTGAAGAAATGGGAGAGAGTCAGATGCAAACCAAAAAGGGCATAAAAAAAATTAGAATGCTGAAAAGATTTAAAGGGTTATGAGTGGGGTGGGACTACAAAGAATTATAGGATTTTGGGAGATGCCAAAGAATAAATAAAAGATTTCAATCTACTGTACAGGAATAAGAGTAATCTAAAAAGCATTGACCATAACATCTTAGTTTGGTTAATACAGGAACTGGCAGCAGTTCAAAGAAAATTAATCTAAGCAGGGGCATTTAGTTTTTTGGCCTGTTCAAATGTATGCTTTGAAGATACAGAGGTTGTTACATGCTGCTTAGAAGGTGTCGAGTAGAACAGCACTGTATCTACATATGTAAACCATCAGAACTAGAATCATTAGTTCAGCCTTCTGCTACCTTGCTGTTGGGAATATCCATCAACTTTTCCTTCTGTTTATTTTTCCCATTTTCCTTTCCTCAGACCTTTCTTAAGACCAGATTCTCTAAGTCACCATGGTGCCTTTAGCTACTCAAATGGGAGCCATTCAGGCACCCTGTTAACAAGATGGAGAATGAGGCATCTCAGCTGAAGTCCTTTGTGATGTGATCTGAAACAGCCAGCACTGAGGGAGGGGTCTTCTAGTTCCAACACCTAATTGCAGCTGGCAGCAAGCTTTCTTCCATAACGGAAAAGCTGGTGAGAGGTAGTGCATCATAAGTTCTTGGGCACCATGTTTAGGGTAGGAAGATGGTCACCAATGGTTAAATCCAAGTCCCCTTACCTTCAGAGAGTTGCGTTTTGGCATTTATAAAAAAAAAGAGGAAAGGGGGACACTGGCAATTTTTCCGCCCTCCCTGTGCAAGGTTAAGAAAACCAAGTTCAGTTCTCTCTTCTTGCTAGAAGAGTTGCAAACCTGTGTCTGCTGCTTCTGGAAAAATTCCCTACTTGCTGACTACACTGTTGCAGACTGAGGGAATTGGGACATTATCACCTTGAAATTTCACTTTGATTTGGAAAAAATGCGTCAGGGTTTGCAGGGACAGAGAGAGATGGAGTGAGCATACCAAGGGGGCATTGCTCTGGAGCCGAGTTTTTAGGCATTTGTAAGACAGAAGAGATGATGCTACCCCTCAGGCCAGTGTTTTGTTCAGACATCAGCAGCTGTAGGGACAAGACAAATGCTAAGATAGCGATTGCCATCAAGAAGGGTGGACTTGGGCATGTGTGGAGGCACAGATGACCTTCAGGAACTCCAGAAATACAAATGTGTTGCATCTGTCAAATCTCCTTTCCTAAATATATCTGCCCTAATGAACGTTCCCTGGCATGTGTGGTAGCTGAGCGAGATTATTTTCTTTTCATGACTGAGCATTTTGAACCCTAGTTTTGTGCTTAGTCATAGGAAAATTTGCTTTTCCAGTTCGTAATTTACCAGTTCTGTCAAGAAGACACCATCAGTTTCCTGTTAGGTAATCTGTGCAACCTTAAATTCTTCCTGGGAAGGCAGGTTGGAGGTTTGCTGTTGGCCTTCTGATGCTACAGGAAACAGTCTGCAATCGTATTAAACCTAGATTTCTTTAAATTAATCTTTTGTTGGCCAAGTACAATGAAATTTTTTTTGTTACATCTGTTATTTTTATATTAGAAGCTTGATTTCTCTGTCCAAAGGAGTGAATAACTGCTGAATGCAAACTGTATATCTTTGGTTCCTTCATTTGTTTATTGCTTTTTTAAAAAAATGGTTGCATGGAAAGAATGCTGTTCTTTCCATGAATGGAAGCTGTCAAAGAAGCAGATTTATCAGCTGAAGCCAGTTCTTAATGAAATCAAGAAACCAAATATCATGGAACAAATAAGAACTTCAAAATAGAGTTTTATTTTCATGTATTTACTATTCTGTCTTTCATGGGAAGGAAGAACGCATCAATGACGATACAAATTTAGCCCAAGTTCTTACCATAATATTAGGGGTGTCAGGTTTTTTAAACAAAAAATTCACTGCTAAAAGTAAAGTATTACTTGGGTTTGGAGTTTTAAGGATTGGGCTTTTTTCTTTTTTTTTTTTCTTTTTTTTTTTCTTATTTTTAAGCTACAAGTTACCAGAATTTAAGGAAATACGAGAAGTGATGATATAAGTAATTCCTAAAGTCCTTTTAAATTTAAGGTACCTCTTCCATGGTTTCATAAGTATGCCATAATATTCATACTTAATTACATTAAAAATCTTCAAAACCCTTTGTTTTCCACCAGTTACTAATTCTAAGATGTGGCAGGAAGCTAAAGGGTAGGAGATACTAGCACATTGTCAATAAAAAAAAAATAATTCTGTGTGTATGTATATATCTGTCTATGTGTGCATGCATACATTTTTACATACTGATTTTTGTATTTTCTTTATCCATTTAAGCAGTGACTTTCAATTAGCCTGCCTACTAGTATCAGGTCACTAAACTCTATAGCTGATGCTTTATTCTTTCATGTGGGTTGTCATTCGTTTGCTTCAGTTGGCTGGCAAAGGTTGTTGTATATCCATTACCAGCAGCACAGCACTTTGCATTTCTGAATTGACAAGCAGCTATATTGACCTAGCGCTTATTATGGGTCAACAGCTGCGTTAACCGACGGAAGGACTGAGGGGCAATTAAAATGAATTGGCAAAAATATATCTTCCTAATTTACTCCAATTTGTTATTTATGCTAACATTGTATGGCTTCTATGGTGACACTAAACAGAATGGACCCAATAATGGCAATTAACATAAAAATATAATGGCTAATCAAATTGACAGCAACTGTTTCTCATCATCTCAACACACAATACATTATCAAAACAAACTATTATGAAGGAGGTAATTTCAGTGTTCTATTCAACCTGCTTCATGTGTGCAGTCAGGGAGATGTGTACCAGCAATTACAGCTGAATCTAAAAAACTAAACAAATAACTTAATCGCTGTCGTCCTCCTTTTTTCTTCTTCAGGAAGCAGTAATCAGGATTTACTAAAAATAACTGGTGTATAATAGTATAATGATGATGCATATCGTAGAATAGCTAATAAGGAATAAAATAAGCTTCTGTGTGTCTTTTTTTAAAATAGGTTCACATGAAGTGGAAAGAAGTATACTGTTAAGATATATAAAAAATAACTAAGCAGTAGTAATAGTTGTCAACATGAGTTGCTTAATAGTTATAGATACTTTATAACATGTCAATGGAGGTGTAAAATTAGCTGAATTTAGTAAAAAAGACTTGGTTTGATTGCATTGAAGAGTGAAAAGCTAAGTTAAAGCAGAATTCCAATAAGCAGAAAGAGTTTACCAGTTGCACTTCCACTGCGTTTTCAGCATCGCTTCTTGTGCTATACTGAGCTGCAGTTTTACATGGGTCTAACCACATTCTTTGCTGGTTTTATAACTCATCCAGAAAATCTTAAGGAGTTTGTACATGTCTACCTATATGTGTGTTAAATGTGTTAAAACGGACACTGCTTCCATGTTTGATGCTGTTACTGTTACCTCATTCTTAGTTAGGATGTTTGTAATGCACAACTCTTCAAACCCTTGTTGGCCAGTAGTTGGACTCCACTGTATTACAGAGCGGGACCGGAATGTGGTGTTATTGAACAAGAGTTCGAGAAGGTTAACTTGAAATGGTTTAGTTGTAGCACGGGCCAGGTGGATCTTGTGTCTATTCGAGCAATCTTCTAGTGCACAGAATAGTGACGCTAGTTCATGTGCATGCAGGCATGTACTTTTGAACTAGAGGAGCAGCACATAGGCTTGACATCATTGACATTCAGAGCATTTAATTGAATATCATATTCCACATGTACACACCTGCAGATCTTTGAACTAAATGTGTGATTACTAACATGCAGTAGCCTTCACAGATGTTTAAAGCAAAATGATGACATAGCTGTAAAGATATATATGCATCTGTTCTTATTTGAATGGCATGTTCACAATTTATGTAACAGTGGGGGCGTGCACCTGTATCAGGTAGGTTTTTTTCTTTTTTGAGATCATTGCATTGTACTGTATACTAAAGCACTAAAGTTACTCCTTTGTCCCATCATTCTGATGACTTTCATTTTGTTGCTAGAGCATCATTGTGATACACGTATTTATAAGAGTGAATAAATTTAATTTATGTTTCTGTAAGAATGGGTAAGTTCAGTATGATCTATATAAATGCTTGGTGTAAATAGTGAGAAGAGAAAAAATGTAGAGATGCAGTAAAGAGATTTTGCATCATCATCATTATAATAGTACCAAAATCTGACATGAATGGAACATACAAACTGTTAGAACAAAACACAGAGAATCACCTTTTGATAGTGGACTTAGAAATGGGTGCAAGAGACGCACTTCTGAGTTGGGTTTTTAATTACTATCTTCTTACATTACAGTATTCTGATAAGGCCCTGTACACTCAGCTCTGCTTCTACCGATACATTTTTGATGTGGAGTATGCAGTGGATAAAGTGATTACTGAAGAAGAGAAAGGTAAGTTTAAATTCTTTTGACTGTAGTTGAATAGCAACTTGCATGCTGGAAACTAGACCTACACATTTGTACTCTTCTAATCTGAACTACAAGGCTGTAATCCAAAGCAGAAAATAGAAGAAAGTATGAATTTGCCTATCTCCTATAAGAGGAATGTGTTGTATCAGAGTTAACCACTTTAAGAATATATTATATGTCTCCTTTCTTCTTTTAAAGCGATTGTACTTTGGGAAAAGTGCTTTTCTTGCATGTTACACCGTTAGAGAAATCTCTTTGCTTGAAGTCTGAAGGACACATGAGCTTCAGTAAATAAATTAAAATATATGCCTACACTATCTAAAAGAAAAGCCAATTAAAACATGTTCAGCTATTAATATTGAAGAGACACTTTTTATCGGGGAGAAAATGATGGCACAAGAAAAGCAGTAATGCTAATTGTCTACAAAGCTCTCTTAAATATACAGATTAAGCTAATGTTAGGAAGATTATATTTTTTACTACTTGTCTTTCAATTACCATAACAATTTCTGAACTAAAACATTTCTAAGCTGTAATGGATCCACGGGTTTTGTGCAACTAAGTGATTTTCAAGCTGACAGAAGAATACGTCTGAAGGTGGGGTAACGCTTGGAATTCTGAATAAAGACATGTTTGGGTCCTGCCATTGAAGTGCATTGTTCGCAGAGAGCACTTCCACTGTGTCCTCTGTGCAGTTTTGGTGGTGCCTCTGAAGAAAAGATGCTACTGCTTGACACTGCCATTCTGGTAGCTGCTTTGCTGTGACAGTCTTCCCCACTCCTGCCCTGCATCACCACCTAGTTTGCTGGGTGATGGAAAGAGACTAAAAAATTCAGCCTTTCTAAATTTTCTTTCTAAAGCCATACAATACAATTTTGTAGATGTACTGAAGGCATGTTACATGGTGGATGTTACCACTAGTTGAAACCAAATTATTTCGTGTGTAGATCTCATGCTTAATACAAGGATATAAGAGTGGAAGAGGCTTCATGGGTGATCACATCCAATCCTTTTTACTGTAGACCACCACATCTTTAAGGGTTGCAAGTTTATGGCACTTCATTTTGAAACCTGTGAGTGGTCCTTCCCCTTTTTGCTGCTGTTCAAGATTTTGCTGCTGTTCAGGATGTGTTTCATACCCTCCATCTGTGATGACTGAAAATTCACTGTAATTTTCCCATTCTGTCTTGTTTGTGGTTGGTTTATGTCCATTCACTAAATGTTTATTTCCCTTCCTTGATGTTCTCTACTGTGCTTTTGGAAACAGTGGTGACATCTCTGTTTTGTTTTAAACTAAGGCAGAGGCATGCCACTTTCTTTAGGAAGACTTGGTCTCTGCTGCATGATCCTTCCTCTTAGTGCCTTCGTGTGCAGTCTTTTCTAGGTTAAGTTAATCTTTGACTATGAGAAACTAGAAACTAGAGAAACAATGGTATTTTAGATGGTATTTATCCAGTGTCGTGTACACAGGATCTGTATGTTTGCTGGAGGTACTTCCGCTGATGCTTTCGTGAGTCACCTGTGCCCTCTTCGTATCATTAACTTGTAGTTAAGTAATGATAGATATCTTGAGGTTCAAGGGGTTTTTTTTTCCTCCTGTAATTCCAAATTCATGGGTTCATATGAAATTTTGGTTTACTTTTAATTTTCCTGGTTTTATTCATTTTGGACTGCTTAATCTCATTTGTAATTTTAGACTTCAAGGTTAATGAATTATCTCTGAAAAATAGTATGGTGGCTTCTGCATTCACATAATTTCCTACCTTGTGCTTTAATTGGAAAATGTTCCTTGGACTCTCACCACTAATTGGAGAAAATTCACTAAAATTAGTTTCCACAGTAATTCTCAAGGAATTGTAAGAACTCTGCTAGGACCTTCTACTCTCCTCTAAGCATGGTGTATTTTTCTCTTTTTCTTAGCTAATTGAAAGTTTCTGTGTAGTTGTCTTCAGCCAGCCAATTATTTCAGTTTTGGTTCTGCAGCAGGTGTTAAGGCCAGATAAATTATATCTGTTACTTATCCTTTGAAAATTAGTTCTTTTCAAAGAGGCTTAACTGGGTGAGTCTAGTAAACTTATGTACAATTCTGTGCCATTTTGCAAATATCCTTTGTGAGGAAGACATCTTTCAGTTGCTCTAAAATGCATACAGTACTTGAGAATAATTGCTTAAGGCTATTTGGGTCACCTTTTCATTTTATAGATACCAGTGTTCTGTTTTCTAGTAATATATGTTACCGATTTGATGCTTTTAATGTAAAACTCTGTAGGACTGAAATAATTTTCATGTGCCAATCTTGTAGCTCTGGAATGGAGATTTAGTGAGCTTCCTTTCACAACATGAAGCTCATGTGAAGCCAAAAAAATTTGTTTCCATGCCATAATTCACAAGCCATTCTGTCCAGTCTGACATGTGATCAGCATCATTGCTTTATCGTCAATGGAGGCAAAATTTTAATGTAGGTTTTGCACATCTTTGGTATTTTCACTCTTCTCTCTATTTTTTGTGTGAGTAAACCACTTAATTACTGGTTTAATTTTGGTTTGGTGAGGTTTTTTGCTTTGTTTTGGGATCTTGTTTTTCAAAGCCTAAATTCTGTAGACTTTTGTCAATTCTACCTTTGATTGCCAGTCTTTCTGAATTTTTAAAGACCAGTTCTTCTTTCTTGTAGATTCTGTTTATTCTTAATAGCAGCTTTAGGTGTTATTCATCTTAGGGTGTTCTTCTATAAAAAGAAGTAATTTTCAGTGGCTAGAGATTCAAGATATAAATGTGTTTTCCACCATTGTTTGAAAGAATTCAATCTTCTTTCATTCAGAACCTTGAGATTTGCTACTAGTTCACTTGCATCTTCTATACTCAATGCTTCAAAATACAGAATGTTAATTACAGAACAGGTTTCATTTGTTCAGCTATTTATATTGAAGGTCCATACTATTTATTGAAACAGAATCTAAAATAATAATTGCGAAATCAGTGGGACTTCAAAAAGACATCCAAGCTGCTCCCTTTCACTGCAAGAGGATCAATACCATAGTTTACTTTTTAAAGATAGGCTAAATTTAAAAATCCACTGGTGATGCAGATTCTACAACTCGTCAAGTTCTACAACAATTTCCTTCTGGTGCTTCACTGTACTTAGTGAGCTTCGCTATATCTAAGATGCATTTTGCTTTCTGAAGCTTACTCTGTGCATGATGGGTGATAGACTGTTCTTTTTGAGTTTTCCATATTTAAAATCTGTATGCTAAGTCTCTTTCAACTACTGACTTGAATTTTTTTGAAGAACAGAAGCAGAGTTTTCCACTTCTCTGCATGTTCGCTTTTTGGGTTTTTTTAATAGACCTTCAATAGGTCAGATCTACTAGAGTGGAATACAGCAGAAGGATTAATTAACATGTTTTGTAGACGGTTCTTCTGTTTATTTATACCAGTACAGTGCTTACAACATTGGCAACAACATCATTCACTCATGTTTCATTTGTGGTCTCTTGTAATCCTCATATACTGTTGTTGGTCCACCTTTTCCCTCTAAGAATCAAAAATAAACTGATTGGTCTATGTGATGCTTTTTTGTTTCAGTGATTGGTGAAGTTAGCTGTCAATTACACCATCCAGGAATACCTGGGTTATATAGTTACGGGTCTTTAGTCCTGTTATTAATAGCAGCATTTATGTTCCAAACAGATGCTCCCATCCATCTGGAAGTTTAAGGTCTGCTATGATGATAACAGTTTAATATGTTAACATTGTGAAACAGTGCAAGGTTCTCAGTTGTCATACTGCACAAAGTGAAATTCTGAAATTCCTATGCTCTCTTTCTAAATTAGAAACTGTTGCAGAGTTAGTCGGGTCAAAACCAGTTTTATTTTCAATGTCGCTATACCAAAACCCTTAATTTACAGATACCAATAATATCATAAGGTCTGTTTGTTCTGAGTTATTTTTTTAATCGGGAAAGGAAGAAGATCACTATTGTGACTAGCAACATACTAAAAATATTTTCCGCACTTTCTTACATTTAGTTTTTAGCTGCAGTAAGAAGCAGCAAGGAGCAGCAAATTAGTAGCAACCTCTGTTCATATGGGTAAAAAAGGGCTAGGTAAACAATCAGTGGTTTTAAACTACGTGTTTAAATACAGACAGAGTATGCTGTGTCTGTATGCCTTAACTTCACAAGTGGAAACCAATGTATTTTTATGGCTATGTCATCAGGAAATCAAAATAGAGTGTAGTAAGCTTTATGTCATTATTCCATTCAAATATTGGTATCAATATTCAAATTGGTAAGTTAAATAATCAAAGATATTAGTGTTTTCCTTTTGCTTCTACAGTAAAATGAAAACCTTTAAAAACGAAGATAAATGGAGCCACATAAAGTCAATACAACTACTCAGCCTCACGCAGATGTCTTCAGTTCCCCCTCCTGGCATCAAATAGAAGATGAGTGCTGCAGTCTCCTTATTAACAATGACTGCAGCATTATTCCACAGGCATTACTATCACTGAGGTTGTTTATGGTGCTGCAATTTTTTTAGAGAAATAGGATCCTGGTCATAGTATTTTTTTCTGTTCAGTAGTGTAGAATGAGGCTGAAAGCCACCACCTTTCCACCGTCCCATTTCTGAGAGAGGGAAGGTCACAAATGTTGTTTGCAAGGCATTGAAGTATTTCAGGGACAGAAACTGCAAAGGTGCTGCAGTATATTATTTCCCAGAATATTTTCAACTATTGAACCCACAGTTGTTGGATTCAAAAAAATCTGGCAGAAGAAAGTGAGAATGGGAGGGGAGTAACGTTGGGAAAAGTGGTTAGATGTTCTTGCTTGTTAGGAAGACCTACATCTTTGAAATATGTATATAAGTGTATGTACATATGTAGATAGATAGATAGATAACATGTCAATGGAGGTGTAAAATTAGCTGAATTTAGTAAAAAAGACTTGGTTTGATTGCATTGAAGAGTGAAAAGCTAAGTTAAAGCAGAATTCCAATAAGCAGAAAGAGTTTACCAGTTGCACTTCCACTGCGTTTTCAGCATCGCTTCTTGTGCTATACTGAGCTGCAGTTTTACATGGGTCTAACCACATTCTTTGCTGGTTTTATAACTCATCCAGAAAATCTTAAGGAGTTTGTACATGTCTACCTACATGTGTGTTAAATGTGTTAAAACGGACACTGCTTCCATGTTTGATGCTGTTACTGTTACCTCATTCTTAGTTAGGATGTTTGTAATGCACAACTCTTCAAACCCTTGTTGGCCAGTAATTGAACTCCACTGTATTACAGAGCGGGACCGGAGTGTTGAAATAGAATATAATTTTTTTGATCATATACTTGTGGACTGTGGCTTTGTAAAACCAAATGCATGATCAGAGGATGTTTTCATACATTTATCACAGCTTTCTGTGTACCTCATTCCACCCTTCCATGCAAACACTGAAAGTGCCTAGTTTATGGATGAATAAACTGCAAAATTATGTTGGGAAAATGAAACTGTTCTAGATCGTTAGACCTAGACATAAAGAAATAAAATTCAGCTCTGGATATTTGTGTGAATCCTATCGTTTCAGCATTGGGTGTTTTTCCCCAGTATGTTCATAATTTGGTCTGCCAAGTAGCAGGTTGAAGTGATTTTGATTTATTTATTTATTTATTTATTTATTGCAATGGAAGATTTCTTGTAACACTGAAGGAAGACCATTTGTCATGGGGATGTTGGCAGAGCTACTTGTTGGTGTGGTTTGGTGTGTGTCTCCCTTTTGGCTGGTAAGGGTGGTGAGATGGAGGGAGGCAGAGTAACTGCAGTTAGGGTTGAAAGGACGGGCCTGAGCAAGGAGCCATTCCTGCTCTGAGGTACAGCGTGGAGGTTCCGTCAGGTAAAGGGAGGAGAGCAGTGTGAGGTGGAGCTTGAACAATTGTATTGTATCTGAAACCAGTGTAATGAAACGGAGTGGTCTGGCATCAGAACAGTTTGCCACATTTTTATCAATATATTGGCAGGAAGACTGCAAAAAAAAATACTTACTGCAATAAATAAGGATGGGGATATAGTTATCTGTGTGCACTCTCCAGGGGAAGATAAGGAGAAATCATATAAATAACCTACATGCATATGTGTCTGTGCATTTCTTTTTAAGATAGCAACAGCTGAAACTTGGCATATCTCTTTCCAGAGAGTACAGTTCAATAAACCGAGCATTTCTGTTTGTGTCACGTCTCCAGGCACTGTCGCTGAGACTTCAGTTCACTATAGTGATCTTTACATCCAAGCAAACAAATGCTGTCAAGTACTTTGTCTTCCAATCATGTTGTTTTGAAGAGATTGTAAAATAATAATTTTCAAGAATTTAATCTCTGAGTATATCTTCAAAAGCACTTGTTCATTTTTCCTTAATGTGTTGTTTTGAAGAGGATTATTTCTGAACTTTTTTTTTTAAATTTGAGTCACCGTTTCTTAAGTATTTTTAAATCTCACTAACTTTTTTGAAAGCAAAAACTACTGAAAATTATTCACTGTAGGTTTTTTGACCCTTTTGAAGTAATGTATGGGCAGTTAGCTGATGTTTAAATCTTAAGTTATCCTCCCATAATGATCATACTTTTTTTATTGCCATTTTTAACATATTAAGTGTAACTTTTTCTCCATTATGTTTCTGCTCGTGTGGTCTTTTTGTTAAACACAGGAAATCTAAGTAAACCCGTTACACTGTACATATCTGTACCCTTTCTCTGAGCGCAAAACTTAGTGGCCTGTGACACCTCGCTTGGAGTTACGAGTTGTTGAGTTATTTTCTCTACTTGTGAATGAAATTAATGGAAATAATGACCTAAAATAGTTATGATATGTCCACAACGTGAGAAATCTGTGGCATGACAGGAGTGCATGTGTAAGTATACAGATACATGCCACCTTGTTATAATGCATGCAGTGGTGTAGTCTCATGTCATCTGCCTCCTCTATCTGTTCTCTTGTGAGTTTCTCTAAACAAAAGTATTTTTTAAAGCTCTTTTTTCTTCACGGTTTCTTTTTTATCTGCAACTCTTTGGCATTTTTCTTATAGAGACCTTTGTCTGTTTTCATCTCTGTTAATGAAGTTTGGGGTGGGTTTTTTGATGGGGAGCAGTTCTGTTGTTGTTAAATGCAAGTCAGAAGTGAAAAGGCTTCTTTTAATGACTACTGCTTCTCACAGCAGTAAGCTGTTTTCTCTAGGGGGAAGAGCAAGACCAGCATGTTCCTCCTTTTAGAAGACCCTTAATTTCATTGGTCTCAGTGCACTCAAAAAAATTTCTGTCTGTTACATACTGGAATTCTGACATCGATGCTAATTTTTTTTAAATTATTTTAGTGGGAATTGGAAATAAAATATAAACAATTTAACTCTGTATAATCCATTCAGTATACATGTGTCTAGACATCAGAAGGATAATGTAAAGCTAAGGCTTTGAAGAGATTTTTTAAAAGATACAATTATCTGTATCATTTTTAAGTCTCACACGAAATGTATTTTAGAACTTGCCAGTGATGGCTCATAATCACTTTGATATTTTGAGGAAAATGGTAGCTTTAAACAGATGATACAGAATTTATTTTTAAAAATGTATTGTGCTTATACAGTTGATGGCTTTTATTTCCATAATGTTTTTTACTACATAATTATACATCTTAATTACGTAATTACCGTCATAATTATTATGTAATTACATGTAGTTCCACTAATTACAAAATCAGGAAGTGTAATTATCTACTAAAAACTTTCTGAAATCTTATTTGTTCACTAGAGATTATTTAAAAGACCAGTGACCTACTGAAGATGATGTATAGTGTTGTACATAATACCAGCTCTCTTTTTCCGTTTCTTCATGGCCAGCACAGTTCAAGAGGGTTGTGGAAGGACTTGCAAGTCTTTAATTATGATTTCCCTTAAAATTAGGTTGGAAACCTTGACTGTATTGCCTGCAAATTTGGAGCCTCTTAATTTTTCTCATTGATACCTCATATCTTTAAATTTAAAGATTCTGTAGCTGAATTTACAGAAAGTTCCACAGTTTGTAACTTTATTGTATTTTGGCTGAGGGTATCTGGTTCAGGTATTTGGTGTCAGCTATAAAGATGTTTGGAAAAGTATTGTTTATGGCCCTGTATGTGTGTAATGAAACCTTGCTTCCACAAAAGACAGAGGAAATACAGCTGATTTCTCATGGGCCAAAGATGTCTTTTATTGAGTAAAACTGCTTTTCTTAAATTTGTTTTCGCATAATATGTTCATGTCTGCATGCTGATTTATTACCTTTGCACATATTTGGCTATAAGTTTGTCTAACCATACAGCAAACCATTTTTTGTTTCAAACTGCATGTCAGAGAAGATAAAATTAATATATTCAGGCGATTTTATGGTTCTTTTGTCCTGATACTTTATTAGAACTGGGCAGATAGAAACTGTTCTATATATTGATCTGCCTTTGGTAGGTTGAATGAAGAGAGTATTGTGAAATGTTAGAATTTGATGATTTTATTTCATTCTATAACACCGTGATGTATCAAAATTACATCAGAAATACAAAGCTTTCTCTCACGCTCATGACAGCAAGCATGCATTTATTATGCCACAGTATTAAAGGAAACCACCAAGGGGAAAATACTTTCAGTAACAGAAAATTCGTATGAAAGGGATGGTGTAAATAGTAAGTGGTCACAATTTGTGATACTAATAAAAAGGAAGAAAACTGTAATATCTGTGTCACAAGGGAAACGGTGAAATAGAAACACAAAGAAAACTTTCTGTGGAGCACCTCAAGACTTAATACTGTGTTGCATGTGTATCAGTGCGTAATTTTTCTGTGCTTATTACATAAGGCAACTCTTTTACTGTAGACTTGCCAAAAGCTATTTCAAGCTCCCAAACTTGGCCTGGGTTCACAGGTGATGCAAATCTGTCATCTTCTTGATGTTAAATGTAATTACCTCAACTCGCATCTGCTAAGCATACAAGTCCAAGGAGAATTTCTCCAAACCAGTTTGAATTATGTTGACCTTTAAAAGAGATACATAGAATCATTATTTGTGAACACAGATTGTGAAAACAGGATCCTTATTTGATCTCCAAGATTTACATTAATGCTGCAAATAAAATTATTTTAATTATTATATTTAGTGAGTATAATAACTGCACAGGAGATATTTCTTTTTAAATACATTTCTGTATCCTTAACAAACAACAGATTTATATCAGAGACATGATGAAAATTAGTTACACTTTTTTCCCTAAAAAATGGATGGAGATAAATTCTTCTCTTCTTTAAGGACTAGAAGGCCATATAGAGAATAGCATAATATAAAATACTTGTTTTATTCCATAGGGGACACAAAAGTGGTGCATGATACGTGTGTAAAGATGAGCATAAGACAGAAAAGTGTCTAAATACAGCTTATATTTGGTTTATTAACTAAAAAAATGCTTCCCCCTTCATAAAGGAGTATTACATTTTCGTCATCTCTCCATCAGAAAAATGTGGCAGTGTCAACCAGTCCAGATTGTTCTGTTTCTGGGGGAAAGGAAAAATTGAGCACTTGAAGCCATGGGTGTTACTGCCATGAAAATAAAGAGTGCACGAGAAACTGCTGGAAGTATGTGTTTTAGAAAACTGTGTGTGAGCGCAACCACTATCTCTGTGCCTTGCAAGCTGTGCCTCCACCTGCACAGTTTTCGAGTCCCTCTCTCAGCAAATTCCATTTGTCTCGTTCCATGACAAAGAGCGGCTCTACAAGGTGCAAAGAGGGAGAACTACCTTTTTTCTTTTTTCTTTTTTTTTCCAGTTATTTTGAGGATCATCTCTTCATAACAGTCCAACTATGAAACTTCATATAATGCAATTCCATTGGCTTTTGAGAACAAATGTGTCTTCTCAGGCCAAAACAGGGCTCAGTCTTGAAGAAAAAAACACAGCAGGGTGCTCTTCTGTCCTGGCTTGTCTCTCCTCTGTGAGGGGGCTTCGACGGGTGAGAGGGGCGGCTGGTGAGGTTAGGGAGCGCTTTGTCTTTATCTAGCAGAAATATGTTTTGAAGAAGTTGATTTGATCCTGCCAGGATTACAGCTGTTATATGCATATCAGAATGTTTTCCTATCTTACATTATTTAACTCAGAATATAATAATGTAATTATTTTGACATGAAAACATTACATACTGTGGTATTTCCACTTATCTTTAAATAGACATTTTTTCACTTTGTGAGAGATGCATGCAGTAAGACAAAACAAAAAATGAGTAAAAAGGAGTGAGTGACAGCCTAAGCTAGTTTATTTAGATGAAAAAAACCAAACAATATTTGACATTAATAGAATTTTACAGACTTGGAATTAAAATGTATAGCTAGTTATGGTATATTTTTTATTTCTGGTGTAACAATATATGTTACATAAACAGCAAGGAGAACATAACAGTAGCACATTTATCAGATTAATTATTTTTTTTTTTTAGAAATAATTTAGAAATTAGTCTTGAGGGCAAAGGAGCATTAAATTCAAATTTAAAAATTGTATTTTTTTACTATTCATAAATAATGTACATATGTATTCACCTTAAGTTAGACTTTTTTTTTTTTTTAGGAGAGCTGAATGTGTAGTTTAAAACATCCTTAATAAAAAATAGTGATGAGTGACGAAAACAGATACAGCTAATGTACATAGTAAGAGCATTAGCTACCATGCTTTTGAAGAGTAATGGTAAACTATAATAATCAAGACCTCGATGTGGAAATTTTTTTTTATTTCATACCTTAAATTTTGTATTGTACAGGAATTAATGGATTTTAAATTGGTTATCATGCATGCAGTTTCATGATAACTTGATGCATAATTCAATTGTTTCAAATATTACTTAATTTAGAATTCAAAAGTATAGTTTCTTGGTTGGAAACATGTCCATAATTTTGCAAAAGCAGCAGATGTTGGAACATAAAATGCATGCATTCCGTGAAGCACAACTGCT
Organism: Falco peregrinus; assembly: GCF_023634155.1. Lineage (NCBI taxonomy): Eukaryota > Metazoa > Chordata > Aves > Falconiformes > Falconidae > Falco > Falco peregrinus. The sequence continues at coordinate 33,533,121 of NC_073724.1, forward strand.
GCAACTCTTCTAGTAGTTGCATTTAGAGAGAAAGAAAGAAGTTCTTAGCCAAAGGTTCAGTATCTGAATATCTGAATGCAAGGTTAAAAACAGTATTTCTATTTTTTCCCATTTCTGTTCTCCAAAAGTTTATCTGTTGTTTCCCAGTTTAAGCCATATTTCAGATACCACAGTGATGCAAGCAGCCATAAAGGTGACCTGGTTCTAAGGAGATAGCAAAAAAATATTTTCTGTGTTTCCAGAAAAGAGAAACTGATATTATTCAGAAACTGCTGTGAAGTGTCCATGCCTTTTTGAACTTTTGAATACAATCTGAAGACTTTGTTTCATTTTGGTTTTATTGTATTGCTGTCACAGATTTTGAACATGAGAAGTATTCAGTCAGGAGTTGCTCTTTAAGCAAAACATGCATTTTGTTTCAGTATTTAACCTATTAACGTATGTGTGCCTGTGTTTTCTAGCAAGTACCAAAAAGGATCCTTTTTGTTCCATTATGGCATTTAACACTAGCGATTTTTGATACCTACATGTGTTCTTTATCCTACTAGTGCATACCAGTGCTGCACTGACCCATAGGGTGTAGGTAACCAAATACACCTTGTTTTAAGCTGTCCTTCCAGCATCCACTTTTGCTGGTGGTATCTGGGTTTCAAGGCACCTGCAATGTGGCTGGCTGCTGCTCTTGCTGCTCCTCCATTTCCAGGTATCTGCTGCCCTGGCAAAAAGCACTCTCCCTCACTCGTGTAGGTCATGGGTTTGCTCAGCTCTTCCAACATGAAGAGACATTTCAGAAAGTGAGGATATTCCTAAGTTAAAAAGGAAAAAGCAATTCAAGTTAGGGCAGCCACTGTAAAATGTTTGTCTTAAACTCTAGTGTAGTACCTAGCATATGTAGTATAAAAGAGTGGGTTTGGTGGCAATGGCTTATCACTGCAGGTGTCCCAGTGCATCGGTGCATTCTGGTTTTCCTTCTTTCAGTTCCATTAACTGCTTTTTAGCAGGAAAATATGGTCAGTTTTTGGGGTAGGGTTTTTTGGTGGGTTCTGGTTGTTTTGGGTTTTTTTTGAGAAATTATAGGCATGCTGGGCTTTCAGGAGCCCTCATCTTCACACACACACCTTGTGTTTTTTAATAGCTGTACTGTTTAGAGATCCATTGGAAGTAGCTTTCGGTTTCCAGCTGCCATCAACATCTAGTGTCGCCTGCTACACGTTTTAGACCCATGTCCTTCCAGGGATTGAGGTGCTGGCGCTTTACTATCATGAAAGCCCTAGGCCTGGTCTTGTATTAGCATCCTTCACCAAAAAATAGATGTGAAAGGAGAGTCAGTACACTCAGACTTAATGAAGGTTTTATGAGGACAAATGAAGGAAGGGTAAGATATAACCACAGTTTACCACAGGGTAAGATAAACTGGTGATTACCATGGTAAAGCCTTAACGTTGCACATTCATACATTAGAATGCCTTTCAGTTAATTGTCTGTGTGCCTCTACCCTGGCTGTAGAAACCATATTAGTGGTTCAGCATTACACTTCAAAAATTACGTTGCACTTTGAGAGGATTTGAATTGTTAAGGATTGTTTGTTACATAGCAATTATAAAGTAAACCTTTCTTTTTCATGAGGGAGGGATGGGTTGTGGGTTTTATTTATTTCTTTGGTCCTTGCTTCTTAAAAAGGTAAAGAACTGCCAGTTGTCACATCAAAATCCTTGGCACTATGTTGGTACTGTAATCAAGGCCCCAATAAAATATTAATACTAAGGTCACTTTTTATTAGGCTGTCATAGGGATTCATGTGGGTTTTTTGTTGAACAGGTTGTACTTTATAAAGGAAAGGAGAAATGCCTGTTCTGAATTACATGAGGAAAAAAGCATTAGTGCAAAAGAAGAATAAAGACATAAAAGAACAAATGAATTTGTTCATTTAAAATTAATTTGACAAAAAACAGTTCAAAAATTCACAATACAGAAAATGCAGAAGAGAGTCCTGAGAAATGGAAATGTTGAAAGATTTGGAGAGGCAACAATAAGTGAAACAAATTTGCAGTACAGCTTGACAGTGAAGTAGTTCATTGCAAAATGTAGCCTTTATTTTTATGGATTGTTTGAACCCAATGAGGTTAAAGTTGGGCCCTGCATTTTCAGTAGGAGCTCCCCAAACTTGGAATTTCATTGTCATTGTACTTGATAACCTGTGAGAAGTTTTTTCTTGATTAGGGAAGTGTTCAATAAGATCTGTACGTATGTCTTATTGAAAAACTTTGCATGATCATAGGCAGAGCCTTACTTGGCATTAGTCATCTCTGAAAGAATTCTAGAGTAAGGTTAGTTTGAAAACAGGTCATTTTGTGTCACCTTGTTCTGGGTGTGTAAAGAGGGGAAGGGGAAAAGTCTCTGGAAAAGCATGTGGTAAAGAAGTGGTTTGCTGGGGTTTTTTATCATCCTCTAAACATAAAATGAGATACGGGAAGAAGTCTCTCTGCAAAATTCAGCAGCTTTACAGATGGAGTACATCCTTCCTGGGAAGTTTCCTCAGCAGTTGCAAGCTGTGTTTTTAAATGTCTGGAGTAGGCCAGTATTTCTGTTGAACAATACATTTTTGAAGGTCATTATTATGATAAACCGTGTTCTTAGCATAATTCAAATCAGTATATATACTTTGGTTTTAAATGTGGAGTTCTTCTGCAGACTGAACTGCAATCGGCACTCAGGGGGGAAAATACTGTTGAACTTAACACAAAAATTTTTACATTTAAGATTTTTTGACAATGTGGGTGCTTTGTGTTACCAACTGGGCCTAACTGAGAGAGGCCCAAGGAATGTCTGAAGGTCAAACAAACTTTTCATTATAAAGCAAAGCTCTCTAGTGCAATATATCCCAATTATAAAGATAATATAAATCACCCCAGTGACAGGCCTTTTATATAGTAAGAAGCCACCCTTATCTTTTCAGCTGATATACATTGCCTTTAAAAAAGGAAAGTGAGTGATGAGTTAGGGAATGAGCTATGGTAGGCAACAGCAGCAAGCTCAGGAATGAGTAGGGGTACATGTAAAGGTTTTCCTCTGTTTAAATGAAATCCATCTGATGCTTTGCTTTGATAGATGGAAAGCAGGGAGAGGAGCAAACAGAAGATCCTTTATCTTTCCACAGGTAGGATTTTCTGCTCGACCATAGGTGATCCACCACTGGATGTGCCTGCTAAAGTTGTATGTATATGGTGATATTCAAGACAAAATTTGTCACTTGCACTATACGTGCAACAGTGAGGTCCTAGTAGACATGAGGGATGAATATTCCTAAAGTATGAAATAGCTCAAAAAGCCAAAGGGTCACAGTTCAGTGAAGTGACCAAGACACTGCATACATCATCCCTCTCTACTGGCAATGATGATATGGTCCACTAAGTTTTTCTGGTGCCAAGACTGTAAGAAGTGATGTTTTGTATGAACACAAGAGAGGTGAGGTCTACTTCTGCACAGAAGATACCAGTTCAGTCTTAGTGAGAGAATCACAGAATGACTGAGGCAAGGAGGCACCTCCAGACATCATCTAGTCCAGCTCCCTGCTCAGAGCAGGGTCACCTGCAGCAGGGTGCTCAGGGCCGTGTGCACTTGGGTTTTGAGTATTTCTATGGATAGAGACTCCACAACCTCTCTGGGTAACCTGTTCTACCATTTGACTACCCTCACAATAAAAAAAGAAGATACTATGTTTACATGGAATTCCTTGTATTTCAATTTGTGCTCATTACCTCTCAATCTGTCACTGGGCACCACAGAAAGGAGCCTGACTCCATCTTTGCTGCTCATGTCAAGTATTTACACAAATTAATGAGGTCCCCCACCTTGAGCCTTCTCTTCTCCAGGCTGAATAGTCCCAGCTCTCTCAGCCTCTTCTTGTATGATGGGTGGTCCAGTCACTGTAAGTGTCTTTGTAGCCCTTTGTTGGACTCACTCCAGCCCATGTCTCTTGTACTGGGGGAGCCAGCACTGGACCCAGCACTCCAGATGTCTCACCAGAGCTGAGCAAAGGAGAAGGGTCACGTCCCTGGGACCTGCTGGTGATGTTCTGGCTAATGTAGCCCAGGGTGCTGTTGGCCACCTTTGCTGTGAAGGTTCGTTGCTGGTTCATGTTCAGCTTGTGATATAGGTACTTGAGTATGTAGGTACTGTGTGAACAGGGGTTCTGCTGTTCTCTTTCTATGTAAAGCAAAGCAGGCATTCCACACCAAATATTAGTGGAGAAAACTCTCTGTGAAGGGAATACACATCATCTCCACTGGCTTTGAAGTCTCAAAGTTCAAGCATTTGTATGCAAATTGATCAGCCTGTGCTCCTTTGTATAGCAGGGAGAATTAGGCAGTACCGGGACATGGCTCAGCTGTTCTCATCTGTACTAGCCTGGTATGGATCGCACTTGAGAAATGCCTCCTCTTTGCTTCATTGGTTATAAAGGAGATCCAGGGCGACTAGTTCAGATCTATAACATAGTATCACTGGAAAAGTTGTACCAGAGACATAGTCGATGAATTTACCATGTTAGATGCCAAATGTGGAAAATTGTTACCTACAATACTTGGTCATCTCAAAGTTTTTCATGAAAGAATAAAAAATAACATCAACATATTTTCCTTTATCCTTCTCCAGTTACAACCTTTGTTGACTAAAGCAAAGTGAGAGGAGCATGTTGCTCTGAAATAAACCACTTCTACATCCCAGAATAACCTATTTCTAAAGTATACACAGCTAATTGTAAAGACTTGGGAAAAGGCATCTAGTCATCAGTGTTAACTGTGAGGAGGCAGAATGCTGTAACTCTCACCACTCCTTCAGAAAAGTCTGTCATGAGGTCTGCAAACCAGCCTGTTAAAAATCACTTTCAGACAGAGTTCTGGCTTCTGTCACAGGAGCAGGCTGTTGTTTTCTGGTTATTTGTAGCGAAGCAGAGGGTGTAATTCTTCTAAGCCCCTACTGGTTTTCAAAGGGACAAATACAGAGACTAAACTTCTTGTATGGGGTCGTTTGGAAATTAATTTACAATCTTCAAGGTGAATAGCTATTATCTATTAATAGCTATTCTTTACCCACAAAAGATTTTAGCAGTTAAAAGCCAACTCCATCAACCTCTGCTTTCTCATATTCAGTAAATACAGGGATTTTGATAACTCCAGACAAAGGAGGAGTTTAATATTCTACAGATCATAGCACGTAATCTTTCTTCTTTCTGCTTGAAGGTCAAGCATGAAAAAGGAAAAAATACAGTTACAAAGTTGATTTAAGAAGGCTTTTTAAAATGTATTTCTTTATAAGAGAGCAGCCTCAGATAATTCATTATTTTACTTGTAGACCCTCTTTAAGGAGGGTGGAAGGCAAAAGGCACGCACAGATTTGTAAGTGTATCAAGTCAGTACACTAAGATCAAAGGCTATCTCTGCATGAGGGACTTTGCACATTCTCTTCCAGATCAGCTGCAACATCAAGGACAGGCAAATCTGCAAAGCATTTTGTTTGCTATGTGTTCAATCTCCTGTCATCTGCTAATGCAGTCTTTGTCAGAAAGTACTTGATGTTGTGGTACCCAAGTAACCTGCTTCCCTGTTTCACGTCCATTGTGCTGCTGAATACGTGTCTCCTGTATTCCCTGTTCAAAATTGCTGACTTTTCACAAATTGGAGATGATCAGCAGGCATGCTTCCCTGAGGGGGAAGAAAACAAATGTATTGACATCCTAGTAGCGGGGCTGGTTGCATCAATGGGGCAGAGTGTATTGTTGTGTCCTTGATGTCTTATTGGCAGCTGAACCCATGATCTCTCACTATTTCAGAGTGGCTGGTCTTGCGTTCCATTGAAGGGCAGGATAGAGGATACATATTCTTGTAGATCATATGGGTGGAGGTCTTTGAAAAAGAAATAATTTTCTGACTCCGGTATCAGAATAGCTGCCGGTGTGTGTTTTATCCACTTCTGTATTGTCTTGTGACAAATTCAGGAGGAGCACACAGGGAGAAATAGGCAAAGAAAAGAGAAGTTGTTTAAAAAATTTGAAATGTTTGGTTTTCATTTTCTTTTGAAATGGCCAGTGCGTTAAAACAGAGTAATGCACTTCTTAATGCGACTGCATGCTAGATTAGAGCAGTGGTGATGTTCCTGAGCACGGAACCCAGGTGATTCTTCATCTTCTGAGCTGCATTTCCCCAGTGTTGCACGTTAAAGTTGGCAGGGGGTAGTTTGTCAGATTTACTTTGTGAAAAGTTTGCTTTTCAGGAAGTTTGCCCAAGTTGCTTTCCTGAAGAGGGTGTAAGCTTCACCAGAAGTGGCCAACAGTTACTTGGTGGCTTTTTGTGTACCTTTTGTAAAATCTGATTAATTGTTTCTTGGATTCCTTCATCTTTGATAAAGTATAATTGAATTAGGAACAGGTATGGCTTCTTTTTTCCCCGCTTAATCTCATACCTGTGAAGGTGACTGTACTGAAAGTTTTCCCTTGCAGTTAATGTGTAGGACCATGAAAAGGGATAGTAATGGTGGAGTATTTAAACTCTTTGTCACTCTATCACGTGGCAAAGAAAAAGAGATCTTTCAGTGCATGCTGGGATGGTTCTTGCATATCATGCTGTTAACATACAGAGTTTGTAAACCAGTAGCTGTAACCAGTGAGTACTGGGAAACTGCATGTTCCTGGTCCCAGATACTAGTAGTAGTGAACATCAGGTGACTGTAGCACCAACAACTCGTGAAGGCAACTGTTTTCTAAGAAAGTTTGACTCTGTAATGCACAGAGGTTTTCTAAAGGGGAATAAGTACTTGTTAACAACTAGTCTGACAGGAAGAAGGGGAAAAGTTGAAGTTTAAAAAGGAAAAAAGGATTATTTTTTTTTTAATTCTGTATTGGTGAAGCACATGTGTGTATCCAGGAAGAGCAGCCTGTTGGCACTTTCTCCTATTTTAATACATAGCTTGAAGATGCATAGACAGTTGCTATGTACCTTACAGATGTAGGTACCTATAGACAGGGGTTCCCTGCAAACAAGTATGGCAATATTTTTAGGTTGTTCTTCTAGAGGATGATATAAGACTCCACTCTGCACATGGTCTGAAAGAATTCTGTGTTGGGCAGCCATTCCAGAAATTTATCTAAGCAACCAGGTTCTGTGGGATTTTTTTCTGGAATTATGTATATCACTGAGAATTATACATTCATCTTGCTCCTCACAGTCCGGTAAACATTTAGTTTACGGTGGGCAGGGGTTTATTAAATGTTTCTATTTTTGGAATATAGCGTGTTCCCTTTTCAGATAAAAAGAAGATAAGCTTCTTTTTCATCTTACCTTTCTTTTTTCTGGTGCTTCGGGGATCTGTTTTGCCTCCTAATGTGTACAATATTGTTTGGGAATTAGGTGAAGGTGAGTAAGGTTGAAAATGTCAGTGAGTTAGATCTCAGACCTTTGGCACTGTCACAAAAGCTCAAATTTTAAAAATCTGTTGTTACAATGTTGATATGTAGCAAATGGCATTTTTATTTTGTTTATAGTTGATCTTTGCGCAGCAGCAGATGCTTTAGTCTGTTGTCATCTCACCTGTTTTAGTGACTGTTTTTGACATAGCAATTTGCTTTCAGGTGTCTTGTTTAACTTTTGTGTATGCTGTCCTTACACCTAACATTGTGAGAAAGTTATTTCCTCAAATCAGCAATGGTACCACTTTGAGTAAGTAGATTGCAGTTGAATCCAAGTCTTCCAACAGCACTGATATGCTGATACACCAGATCACCATTCTCCAGAAAAGGCTTGTCTACCAGTCATGTCCCGTTAGAATCTAAGATAATGTTTTGGATAATTCAGCTTGACTTGAAACACTTTCAAAAATGTCCTCTTACACAGATGCTCATTAGCAACTGACTGAATGGATGCAGTTCGGTAAGGTGCTGTTCCATTTGTAAGTTCGCTTCAGTCTCATTAATCAGAATCAGTTTCAGTAGCTTCTGGAAAAATTTTCTCAGCCACAGAAACATGTGCAGCCTCCAGGACCAAAATCCAGAGTTAAGGTATGGGAAGTATGACAGATAAAACAGATAAGACAACATTGCTCTGTAATCTGTGTATATGTTACTACATGAATTACATGGGAGCTTGTTCCGCTTTTGAAAGTGTGTATTCTTTGTGTATAACAGGCTTTATATGAAGTTATTCATAATCTGTGAACTTATTTGATTGCAGTCAAATGTGTTTATTATGTACAAGAATTCAAAATGTATTTAAATGTGAAATACAATTGACACACCTCATAAAGAGCAGTCAAACCTATGAAGTCAAGTTACAGTAGGTGATTGCTGTTAGCACTTCACCCAGCTTCACCTTTTTATTAGAATCTGACCTTTCTGTTTGAATTTTCGGGGTTTTTAGGTCTTAAGCAAGAACTTCATGTGTTACTTGTGTAGTAAAAGCACATCAGGCCTTGGAATTATTTTTTGAATATTTTGAGTTTCTGGTTGTGTAAAAAGCGATTAATTGCTTTTGAAAGTAGACGATGTTACTAGCTATTGATAGGTCTGCTTACATCTCTTTTCAGTGTTTTTGTGAACAACTGATCAAATTAGATTCGTCACTCTTGGCTTGTGGTGATTTTAAATTGAAATGGAATATACTCAAGCAGCCAGCCACGCTGATTATATTGTAAGCCTCATTTAATTTCATACATTCACACGTTATAGTGAAAAGCAGGATTTTTTTAAAATGCGTGATTGTGACTGTACCTTTAGCAAGTCCAAAGGTCATCTGTAATCGGTACATAATTTGTTAGCGTTAAATATCTGATTTCTGAAAGCACGTTCCACAATACTACATATACACTAGATGTGGAGAGCAAAAATACCAAATTGTTACCATTTCACCAATATGCTGTTCTTGATATCATCCAAGTCCTTACTGGTCAGTAGGCTGCTGCATTGAAACCTTTGTACATAATTGGACAATTGTTACCCATAGACAGCAGAACCATCCATTCTGAAATCCTGAAGCACTGGAGCATACATTAGACGACACAGAGATGGCAGCGTGTTGTTATGGAGGTGGGGTTTTTTTCTTCCAGGTTATCAGATTACAATATTTTCCTGCAGCATTCACAATAATAAAATATATTTCTTAATGCTTTTCCTCACATTTTACTAGCTCACACCTTCTTATAACCTACAGGAAGCTTGGTAAAATCTTCTAGTTGAGAGTCGGTAGAAATGCTGACAGAATAAATTTTTACGCAGACTCCTTGTATCCCACTCCTTACCATTATCTTTGAAAATAAATCTCTCTGTTGTTTCACTGTACTTGCTCAGATATAAATGTCCTGAAAGTTAATATTGTGGATGTTTGCTGTTTGCAAAGTGGTATCAATTTAAATTCATATTTCAAAGCAAATTCTTTAGGTTTGTGCATAGCTTAATGCAAAAGAATAGTAGTTACACAGTAGCTTTCAATAGGAATTCTTGTATTATTTTTGAAAAATATTGTATAGGCTTTTAAGGTAATTTATGCACAGAAAAATTATTTATTCCAGTATCTTGAAAATATTTTACAGTGTAGTGCTGGATGTGTCATTCTGTGCACAACTGTTGCCATTTCTAGAAATCCTTTGGGGAAGTAGGAGGTACACCTTAGTGCCCAGATAGTGGTTGCTGATCCAGAGGTAAAGTCAAGGCATCAGTCACTTGGTCTTTACCTGGATGGCACCAGCACTGCGTCAGGCTGCCCTCCCACTCCATTAGCTTAGTCCTTGGATTTGCTAATAGGCAACTGGATCTGAAGGAAGTTCCCTTGAAAGGTTCCTGTGCTAGCTTGATCAAACCGAGTCTTGTGCCAACCCTCAGCAGCTTCAAGTTAATGCTAGTTAGCACTTTACCTTTAGTTCAAGTAAGCAAGCATTATTTTTATACCTTTTGAAGAAAAGCCACTGCAGTGGCTTCTGTGGCTAAAAGATAACAGTTAAACTCTCAAAAATGTTTTGTTTGTTGCTGTTCAGTTTTGCTCCTCTAAGAGACTCGTTACCAAGAAATAAAGAGCAGTTACCATAGAGTACTGGTGTGTAAAGACAATATGCCTCATACATGTCATTAAAGCTACTATAACCTTTGTGTTGCCCATACAGCATCAGATCTCGCAAGTTGTGAGATGTTTCCAGTTTCCTAAAACAACTTCATTGTCTCCAGTGGGTTTTTGTGGTTATTTATCAGTTGTCTCCATAGACTGACTTTTGTCACCAGGCTTCAATTCTAGTTGCACTCAAAATCCTTACTTAGCTGTTTCATAGAAATCCATTCTCAGAATAAATTGCATCAGTGACATATGTGACATACCTAGATGCTGTCTACTGGCTTCCTCAGAATCACGTTTTGGTTTTTTGTTATTTTAAAGTCTGATTTGTTATGAAATGATGTAGTTGAGAAGAGAGTAAAGCTGACATCTGATTGATATTTCCTTTAACATAAATATCAAAACAGAAACCATTATATTTAGTTACTCTCATAAATTGTCTTAATGGTCCAGTATAACTTATGTTTAAAAATGGTGAACAACAGAGTAATTCTCTTGTGCTGCAGGGTTTTCAGAGATCTGTTTCAGGATGCCAGAAAATATTTAGCCTCTATTCAACAAATTCTTTTAAGCATCCAGTGATAATGCAAAGAGTGGCTCGTTGGTCATGTTCACATTCAAAAACATACACAGTTGCAAAAAACCCAGACCAACCAACCAAAAAAAAAAAAAAAAAACCACCAGGGGAAAAATGTACAGATTCCTTTGACCAGTAATTGCCCATATGAAGAGAGGTTCCTGAGTAACACTTGTGTGAGTGTAGGAACTCATGCGCAAACCTGTGATGTGTATCTGGATGAACCACTTGCAGAAACAGACTTAATAACGCAAAGGGCACAAGCTGATATAGGAGTGTAAGTTAATTCTTAACACAGAAAAGCACTTTCTTACCCAGTTCTGTCTCAGATTGGTACAAAATATAGTGAGGGAGGTGTTCCCAGGACAGAAAAATTGTGTCCATTTTAAACGTGTCTGTTGAATGCCTTCAGCAAAACTCCTTGATCAAAAAGCCTCTCAGGCTGTTGCGTGTCCTGTCGGGATGCACCTCTGTCCGGGTCTTTTCTGACCTGCTTAGGTTCACATTTGCGATTCAGGTATCTGAAAAATAGTTTTGAATATAGGACTTTCACTGGTGTACTAATCAAAACGTAACATGAGCACAGTGAATGAGAATCCCTATGCAGGATACTTTAGAATTCCTAGAGGCTTAATCTGAATTTTGGGGAAGCAGTTGCCAATATCAATCTAGTGCCATAATATTTACTAAAATCTAATGAGCTATATTATCCAGTTCTCAGCACTGATTCTGAGGCTTTTCCCTTTGCCCAAAGTGTTTATGTTCTTTCCTAGATTCGATGGGTCTATGTAATTGTGTATTTTTTAATCACTTCAATATTTCTTCTGTTTAGCTGAGTTTCAGCAATAGTAGTTTTCTGCTAAGTTGAAGTTCTAATTGTTATCTTCACATAAAGTTTGTAATTAGACACAAAAACATTATTTTCTTCAGTGTCACAAATCCAAAGCATTTCTAAGGAAACGTTTGGGTCTGTTGTCTGCAGAGCAATAGATTTGTCTGACGGAGTGGGCTAGAAAGTGCATTTTCCTGTTCGGTTCCTTCCATCTAAATTGTGGAGTGCTTAGTCATCTGAACCTGTGATTGTGTAGCAGATTATGTATTCTAAAAAACATTACAGCTGCGAGTAGTACCTGGTATTGTCAAAAGACCTTCACAGCTTGTCTCATTAAAAAAAGGTATATTTGTCTTAGTGGAGACAATTTCAGTAGGCACAACATGCTTACGTCTTCCAAGCCCCAGAACAAAACTGAGATAAAACGGAAGCATTACTTTCCATGATCTCTAACAAATTATTATTTCACTGAACCTTTACATCCGTCTGAACCCTAACATTTCTCCTTCCTGTGTGGTGAATGATGACATTCACTATGTGTGCCATAATGCATCTTGCCCATTTCATTGTCTATGAAGTAGTCTTTTACCAAAGATGTAAATGCAGTGAAAGGGAGGGTATTGGAAATTTCTGGCATTAATATCTCAACTTTTTTGCTCAGCTTAAGTTTTCCTGTGACTTTTCTTCGGCGTACAAGTTTGGCCTTTTCCAGTGTGTCTGTATTCCTCTTAACTGCTGGGTTTGTTGCATGTGGTGAAGGTGGCTACAATGAAGAGTGGTAGGCTTGTAGCAGGAGCGCGTGCCCCGCCAGCGTGTGGCTGGTGGCGGTCACCTGCTGGCTGGGATCGGGTAGGAAGTGCCAAGACTGCCTGTGGTGGCCAGCCAGCCATCTGTAGCTCACTAAATTAAATAGTGCTAAATGCTTAAAGGGGTTTTGAGGTTGTTACAGATCCTGAAAGATTTGTGTGTGTTCAGAAAGTAGTTGGAAACATTTGTGGAAGGAAAAATCAACCTAGAGTTACTCCACGCGGGGAGGGTGCTGTCCGTTCAGGAAGCTGCTGGACTTTCCAGGTTGCTGTAAGCTGGTTTCAAAAGCCAGTGCTGTGTCACTGCATGATTGTTCATCCCGGGTATCTGCTTTTCTTCTCTCCAAGGCAGAATTTGAGGCGAGGCAGACCTGTAGTCAGACCAAATGTGCCCCTTTTTTATTTGTCGTGTATGTGTGCTATATCATGAAATGTTCCCATGCTGTGAAGAATAAAACATCTTACAAAAACAAGATGGATGTCTATCGTTATGGATAGGAGACAGTGCTTTCCTCAGTAGTGTTGTGGGATCAGCAGGAGAACAACATGTAATGCGTTCTTCCCTTTGCAAAAGCTGAATTGTTGCTGCAGTGCAGCATTCACGCTAAGCTCTCCCTTACAGAAGGCGACAGCTGAGAGTGGCCTCGCCAGCCCCACGCAACTGTTGGAAGCAATAGCTCACAGGGCATGTTAAACCCACTTTTTATTTCCTGCAGAGCATGTGGCTGCCTGATTCACTAATACACTGTGGGCAGACATGTTGCTTTCTAATCTTAATTTTTATTTAATCAGTGGCACTAGGAAATGGACTAGCTCAGAGTTGCTATTTAAAATGTATACGAAGGAGGTTTGCCTGTTGTGGAGGGTCAAACCACCTAGTTAAGTAGAAAGCAGCAGTAAAAGATCGTGACCATTCCTCCCTCCCTCAAAGAGCATTGATCTTTGCACCTTATCTTCAGCGTGCTCTTTGAGTTGCCAGTCTGGTGGCTGCAGTAAATCTTCATTGTTCCCTTTTTTTGTCTTTTTAATGAATGTCAGAGCAACTAGTCGTCCAGTGCCTAACTGGTGTGGATGCTATGTCAAATGAAAGCAAGGCAGAGCAGCAGGCTCTGCTTGAAGTTTCATTTTAAGCTTTCTATTCAACTTCAAAGAAATTTAGCCAGTTCTGTTGATTTTTACCTTGGTTTTGCACACCACATTTGAAATGTGCAGATGCCTCTTTTATCATGTGCTAGATATCTGATTTCACTATTACTATCAAAATTGAATTTACCAGTTTCAGCAAAATTAAGAAGATTAATACCTGATCTAACTACAGATAGAAGTTCTTAGTTTCAAGATCCAGGTCCTTTGTGTATTCTTTCCTCCCTTTCTCAGAGACAAGAAGTGGAGCTTTCACCCTTGAAGACTTCTGAGCTTTTGATGAGACTGAACACTGCCCAAATTTAAATTGTATTCAAACTGTTAGAAGTGCCTCACTGAGAATGACTTACAGAAATGCTGACTTGAGCAGTAGAAGAGAAATGTTTTATGCCATCAAAAAATACAGATGCCAACAGAGGCATCTCTGAAACAGAAATTGGAGATGTAGTATACTGGTTTACCTCTTCCCTCAGAAGGCTGGGTTCACATCATTAGTTATTATTTGGATTATGCTGCTATCTAGAGGTCTGATGCACCACAAATAGGCAATTTTGAAGACCACTTCTGCCTATAGAATTTCCAGTGCAAGAGAAACAGTCGATCAGAGGAGGTGTCATCAAACCTGTTCTACAGACAAAAAATGAGGCCTGAATTAATTCAGCAACTGGTCCAGTATAATGTTGGAAAGTAGTGACAAAGCTGAGCATAGCACCTACATCTTTCAAATGAAGATTCAGTGCTCAACAGCTGTAAAAGCAGCATGAATAGTCTGTCCTTTTTTCTTTATGTTTCTCTAATGATGCAGATGAAGCAGGAAACTGATAGTGTCTTCCAGATAAGGATATCTCAGTTTCATGAGCATTTGCAGTAGAGGAAGTTATATTAAGCTTTAATAAGTGCAAAGAACTGTGAATGCTTTTAGTCATGTCTTGCTAGTAGATACCTTCATTATATTACTGGTTTTTCTGATTTATTCTATGGGTTTTGTTCACTTCTTAGCTTGTCTTTGGTTGTCTTGACTTTGGTCAGTTCTGGGTTTTGATATTGTAGGGGGTTTCTGTTTATTTGCTTTTCTGTTTTTAGACTTCTTCCCACTTGACCTTGATTTTCAACCAACGCATCTCAAAGGTGCCTTTTTAAAGGAAAATGCTTCCCAGTATTTTCATCTTTGTGGGATGTAGTCTTCTTAAGTAATTCCATCTATAATTCAGTTTTGCTTGCACAGTCAGAATCTGTACAAAGTCGAGTCTCATTTTGAACAGCTTGCATAAGCCAACACCTATGCATTTTAGTTCTGATACTCTGCAAAGAACTGTGTAATTTGGCTTTGCAACTGGTTAGCCTATGGAAAATCAGTTTCAGGCCTACCAGGTAGTTCATCTCTTACTGCTATCTCATTTTTGCAACATGATTAGCATTTGATCAAAAGGAAAAATAGATTGATGATTGTAGAACAGCTACTGAAACACTAAGAAAGTCAGTAAGTATGTTTTTCTTTTATAAAATAATTCATTGGGAAACAGGAAAAAGAGGATGCAAGGCCTGTTACATATCATGGGAAAATGAATGTATTCTGACTCTGCCATAATAATAATTTCCTCCTTCCCCATTTTTCCTAAACAAATATACTCGGGGTACTCTTCAGTGATAGTATATATAAAGGATATCCTCCAAAAAGAGATTGGCAGCTTTAATTTGTTTGATGTGTGCAATCACAGTCCATGTTAAATTCAAAATGCTTGTCCAATCAAGGGTTCAATATAGAAAAGAGGCAGTAACAAGCATGCAGTACGCTGTAATAAAGAAATCTGTTGATTGAAAACAGTTTGTATATTTTGGAAATGATAGGGAATGTAATTGGTAAGAAAGAAAAGGATAGGGCTTCATAAATAATAGGAAATAGAGCATATTTTTTCCACTGATAATGCTAACTCAATTTAACGATATTCTGGTGCTGAATTTTCCTGTTCAGTAAAATAGGTCTGGTGGATCTTCCAGTACTCTAAATTTCATGATTAATGGAAGGAGCTCTTTATTTTGATGATGCCAACTTTAATGTGTTGAATTTTCAGCTATAATGACCCTTTCTCTTTCTGTCGTCTTTTTTTCCCTCTGTCTCCTAACCCTTAAGAAGTATATATGAAGGAGAGGATTTGGCAGGCGAGCTTCTCAGGCAAACATGACTTTAAAACAGGCAGCTATCTGAGTGCTTTTATGAACTTCCAAAGGCTATTTGGTGGGCTATGTAAGATGAAAAGACCTTGATGTGTCACGCTAACTTCAGTATGTCTTACAAACTTTGATGATTCTAAACCTAATCATAATTGAAGCCCAGGACCAGCTCAACAGTTCACCCTCGCTCTGCACCGCACCATCCATACAGTCTTCCTTCTTTTGCTGCAGTTCACTCACAGGAACTCTTGCCATTTATGAACCAGTAGGTACTTGAAAAGACTTTTAGCATGTGGAATGCATCTGTGCAGTCTTGCAACACTGCAACTGAAAACAGTGAGGTTTTGTAGACTCATTTCATGTTCTTAAATTTCTGAAGATCAGACTGCTGCTTTGTTTCGTACCTTTGTGTGTGTCTAAGCTCATATTATGCTATTAATACATATTTTTTAAAAGGACTGTTAAATGGACATGTAACTGCAGCTGTTTATGCAGTAATTGTTACGGTACTTTAAGACTCTTATAATCTAGGAGGAAGAAGTACTTCAGAGTCAAAAGCTAGGAAATAATACAGCTAACAATGCGATTTTGTGTGGAAAAGATTAATTTATGAAGCTTATCAAATGTTTTATTCTATGTTTGGTATTGAGATAATATATTTCTCATCATATTATTTGAGGTTATCCAATATTTGGAGATAAAATTATACCTAAGTGGTCATGGTAGTTGTGGGAAATATAATGTGTCAAGTTGAATTTTTATTCAAGTATTCTCATCTGATGTTCATAAATATTATGACATTTTAAAGAAGTGCTCTTAAGACTAAAAAAAAAAAATCTTTATATGCAAAAATATGAAGGTATCCCTATTACTTTGAGCAGTTCGGCTATATCAGACTGTGAACTCGGGGCTGAGGAACAGTACACATGCAGACAGTGATTTGCAGGAGTTGATGGGTGTCCGTGGAGTGGTAGCCACTACAGGTAAATCCAACAGGTTCTTGCTTGGTGCTAGAAAGTAAGCTCACAGAAATCTACTCCTCATCAAAGGTCTGCATGGATGATGTCACACTCATAACAAATCTGGAATGAAATAACATTAATTTTGAGGCATTTAAATTTACTGTACATGCTGTGGGTGCATTGACTTCACAGGGGCAACCAATCATTTGCTCTTGTACAATAATATTTGAGGCTTCTTTTACTGAGCTTTTAGGTTCGATATTTCCCTCCGCAGAACCGATGCAATAAAAATTCCATAAAAGCAGGTATCATCACACACACTGAAGATTTTATTCTTACTCAAGAACTTCAAGCTGAATCTCGGGACCTTATCAAATGTTTGTTCTGTGAAACCTGGGATTCAGAATAAAGATGATTTTTACATAAACCTGAAATGTAGGAATGATAACAAATGTGATTTACAGTGAGCAATGAGCAAAACGCAAGGTATTTTTTGCTCACAACTTTTAACCAGTCATCAGCATGGTTGAAATGTTGCTACTGGTTGAGAATTGGTCATAGAAGGGTATCACTCAAAACAATACATTGAAGGCTCTGTTGGAACCCTGTAGATAACTAGGGATTTCTCTCCAAGGGGTAGTTGTTTTCTTGTAATCAGAAAACACGATTTGAAATCGGCATTGATACATTCAGACTAAACCTTTGCATATTGTAGCCCACTGCCAGTTAACTATAGGTCTCATTTCTAGTCAGTATGTAAAAATATATGAAAAAGAATTGTTAGTATGCCTAGTAAAAGAGCTGCTTCCATTATCTTTGCTCTTTCTTCATAGGAGATAAGTTCTTCCTCTGTGTATTTTGGTGTCAACAGTTTCCACTCTTAAATGATGGACAACAAGTTAACAACATAAAATGGGTGTTGACAGTTCTTGAAAATGAAATAATGTTTGATATAACCTCAAGTTTCTCTCTGAACTTTGACCAAACAGTAGAAAACCTTAAAAAAGGAGGGGCCCTATGCTGTCAAGCACAGAATTACATGGTAAAAAAAAATTAATCTAAATAGTGAGGGAGAAGTCTGGGTTCTCTTTCATGATATTTAGCAGCAATGGTAAGAAGAGGGATGTTTCTTTCTTTGTGTAATGTGCAGTAGTTACAATAAACACAAGATTTCCAAATCTCAGAGGACTCTCTTGACAGTTGCTTGATAACAGCTTTTTTCACTCCATAGTTTTGACAGTTTGTATGTGTTGCCATATCTAGTGTAAACTAAAACATCACTGTCATTCTGTTTTTCATTCTTATGTGGCTTCCTTTTCTTTATTTTTTCTCTGTCTTTAGGATAATGAAAACCATGGGCTTTTAATTTGCAGGCTTGACTAAGACAAGTTGTGTGTGGAGAGTGGCATGTGTTTGAGCTTTGAAATATTCAGATTGAATAGCTTTTCTTTTTTTTCCTTTCTACTGTTTCTTAAAAAGCATATGTGTTTATGTCCTAATTTTAACCCAGCCTGTCAGCGTGCACCAGTTAGTACATGTGAGTATAACTGTATGGGCAATATGAAAACACTGCTGTACACAAGATACTTCAGTGTTCACACTGACATTGCACATTTTTGTTGTAGTTTTCCTTTTTTTATTCACACAGAGGTCCACAGAACCGCCGCGCATGTGTTAGCATCTCTTCCCAACTTAATGTGCCTTTACTTTATTTCTCTCCTATGTTTCTGGGTTATATTGGTAGCGTTAGAGTAATGCACCATTTTAGAAAAGCTGCTGGGAGGGTGAACGTTGCAGGGAGGGACTTGAGGGATGCCTGCCTAGGAGAGAACTGCCAACTCCAGGGGTACCCTGGTTTCTGCAGCTACTGCTCACCTAGTTTGGTTTGCTACAGTAGATTACATGTCCCTGGGTAGAGGATGGCTCTATTCAACCTTTGGGGGGGGGGGGGGGGGGGGGGGGGGGGTTCGATCTTTCTAAGGTTATTTTGTCATCAAACCAAATTTGCTTTAGCACAGCAAAGTGCCCAGTGTCGTCATCTGGCATGTTACAGACAAATTCCAATTACTTTTCTGCTTCAAGCTATTGTTAAACACTACAAGCTAGCTGACAGTAAAATTATAAATACAGGTGTTGTCACACTACACTATAATCAGAATTTTAATTTGAATTTTCATTTGTAAAGCCTTTTTTTAACATGAAAATGCGAATAGAATTAGTTTTATTGACAGTAAAAAGACATTTTTGAAAGCTTCCTAAATCATTACCTGTATTTAGTAGTGGGAAAAAATTGTATATGTCCCGTATAAAAAGAAGAGTTTTATTATCACATATTTACTCATTATATTTGGTGGTAAATAAAACTAGAAAGATGTGTTTGACAAATGATTGACGTAACTCAGTACATTTTCACTTCATCAGAACAATAGACAGACATAAATATATATTTGCTTTTGGTTTGTTCTGCTATTACTAATGCAAGCCTGCGATAAAATCTTCAAGCAAATTAAGTAGAGCCTGTTGAGTCTGCATGCAGTGCTAAACTTTTTATTTTGCAATTTTCTCTTCTTACATAGATTCATCATTCTTTGCTTTCTTCCCTGGTATTTTTTTTCCCTCCTCCTTTTTCTTTGCTTGGTGGTTGGAGTGGTTCCCCCTTCTCAAGACCCTTTTTTTTTTTTTCCTCAAGGCATTTAGTGTCGTGTCTGCCAGATTTCAGTGATGAGCAGCGAATTGCTTTTTAAAGTGGGCATTATGCCAGTTCAGCAGCACAATGGAAAACCAATCTTCCACCATTCTACTTTTGATGCTGTTATTGTAGCATTTTAGATAACTGCTGCCACAAAAAAAGATGTGCTCAATTGCTACCAGTTAGTCAAGTTAAATCCAGAGTAGCATTAAAATTACTCTGAAAACTGTTTGTCAGAGGTCATGTGCTGTCTGTGGCTACAGCGCATAGGATAGATGTTCTGTGCTGTGTGGGATTTTTTCTTTTTGCGTTATTATTACTGTGACTGACCAGCTCTCTAAATAGCCCTTCACTACCTGTTTACTTATTGTCTTCACCTCACTGCTGAAAATATGTGTCAAACAGAAATGTTTGAAAAGTTTCTGTAAAGTGCTGGAAATAGCAGGGGAGTGAGTTGTTCAGGGTGCTACAGTTTGTACGGTGTGAAAGCAAAAAAAAAAAAAAAAAAGAAGGAAAAAAAGAGGGGGGAGAGCAAGAACATAATTCTCTGGTTTCTGTAGCAAGATTACTGTTTTCATCTTTTTATCTTCACTTTTCAACCACTGAGTTCACTTTTCTATTTTTTTTAATAGCACAAATGGAATTTATCCGCTTTCTTGCTCTTCCCCTTCAACTCCTCCTCCTCTTCCTCTTTATTCTGCTGGCTTTGCTTGTGAATGAAAGGGTCTGTTACTACCACTGTTGGACAGATGGCAGTTGTGGAGAGGGGATTATAACGCTAGGTGACTTTGAAATCAGTTGTTTTCCAATAAAACACAAACAGTAAGATTATTTATGGGTGGTGGGAATTAGAAGAGCAAGGATATTTTACCTGCCTCTGGCTGAGACTTTATTTAGGAATAATATAATATCTGTGTAGCCCAAATACTTGTTTCACTTGCTTTCATCACTGTGAAATGTCTGTTACGCTGTATTACGTTCTGGTCATTTTTAACAGGGAAGCAGCCTTCTGCATCTGTCACTCGGTTGCACCACTGTGGAGCGCAGGACCACAGACTGCAAACATGGGCAGCTCCTGCGGGGACAGCGAAAGAGGCAATTAAGTTGTGAATTTCAACCTTGCATTTAGGCATCTAAATAACATACCCCCTTTTCAAAGGACTTAATGATCGTAGCCTAAGTGTGATAGCACTGCAGTGATCCATGGTGAAGGTTAGGAAATGTAGTTAGGCATCTGGGCAGGCAGCGCCAGTGGCACACCTTGGAAATCTTCACCATAGTCCACAAGTTGCCCTTGCGCTGTGGGGACAGGAATGGTGTCTTACCTCATGGGAACACCTTCAGTTGTAACTCGCAAATATCGTAAATGCTCTAAAATGCCCCAATAGGTGGCAGTGTGGAAGTGCGCAGTTGCTGCAATTAGGATTTTTGAGCGTTGTTCTTAAAGATGGGCATTTCCTTACCGGTTTGGTTAAATTCTAGCCATTGAGGGTTTGCTGCTTCAGTAGTAGAAATGTTGTGGGCTCTTACATTTTTCTATTCAGGGACCCTGTCCTTGGTGGTACAGATGGGGTCACATATAGTTGCTACTGGTGACTCTTAACAGCTGTGAGTCAGTGAAACTTTTCACCAACATTTTTTATGGCACTGTGTGCGTGCTGGGTAAATGCCTTATAAAAGAGAACACCTTTAAATGATTGTTATGGGGACAGAATTACTAGAAAAGTGAAGAAAGGTGCTTGTTCATGAAGTTCAGGGAAAAAAAGGGCGTACGTACCATCTCCCTCAGGGAAGTCAAACAAAGCCTATCAGGCAACATGATTGAGAAGTTATAATGCAAAGAACTTAGTGTTATACGCACACAACCCCCATTTATTAAGTACATAACCTAAATAAAAGTGATTTGAAAAAGAAGGTGAGCGCTAGATGAGTTCTCAAGACAAAATGGGAATGTAACTCCATGAGAAACACTACATACGTAAGGTAATTATATCTAAATTTGGGACACCTCTTTTTTTTTTTTTTCTTTTAGTTTTATTCTTCTCTTTCCTTTTCAAACTAGAATTTCAGTTTTGCAGGGGTTATTGCACGAGTTTCCTTGTTCCTTGATCACGTATCAACAGACCTACAGGTCTACCTACAGAGGAACTAGCAGAATTCAACTACATACATTGCATAGTGTTTGTACATAAATTGTTTTCTCAGAAAGACCTGTAGGAAGTGTGTCCACTAAAGTTAGTCTTAGACAGATGTAACTAGGGCAGAAAGCCAGCTAGATAAATTAAGATCAGAAGTAAACAAAAAACCCCTGGAGGCTGGTCACAATGACTCAAAAGTAGAAGCATTCCAGTAAATCAGTTTTCTTCTTTTGAAACTATATTTCTGCATTCAGTGTTTTTGCTGATGGGAAAGAAGCAAGAATCCACTGGGATGACACAGTACACACTCTTTCTCTCTTCTTGGCCTATACTTTGGGGAAATGGCATGGAAAATCATCACATGTACTTGGTCAGACGTTGCAGAATTCCTCACTAAAGAGCCACCTACAGGAAAAAATACAGGAAGCATACTCAAGAGCAGCAATTTCAGAGCTAATATCCTCTGCAGCCAAGGAAGAGGGAAGGAACCAACTCAACTGGAACAAAAAAAAATGTTTTTACAGATCTCAATCTTATTACTCAGTTTCCCAGAAAATAACACAAGGCAAGCTTTCTAAGAAGAAGATACAGAAGTAAGGATTCAGAGGCCTACAAAGTGTTTAAAAAAAAAAACAACCAACAAATGCTATTTTAGACTGTGAAATCAGTGATCTGGTTTCTATGAGGAAAGTGAATTGAGGGGACTTAGGGCTGTTTGAGGAGGAAATGTTCAGCTGAACTGGGACAGAGTTTAAATAAGAACAAGTTAGGCTGGGACTTGATCTCCACCCACTTTTTTTCCCCTCAATTTGGGTAATGCACCAA